>NC_064828.1:32143753-32444753 GCF_024166365.1 Elephas maximus indicus | reverse complement strand
GACACAGCGGTCAACAACGGTCTCAAACATAGCAACTATTATGATGATGGTGCAGGCCTGGGCTGCGTTTTGTTCTGTTGTACACAGGGTGGCTATAAGATGGAACCAACTCAATGACACCTGACAGCAATGATGACTAAGATACTTTGGTGTTGAGGATTCAGGGTGAGAAACACAGATATCATTCCTTTAATTAAGGAGCACACACAATAGTAGTGTACACAGCTACTAATCAGAGAAATAAAGGAGAAATTGCAAGTCTGAAAACTCAGAGATCCATGATTGAATTTCCTTCAGTTACTGACTCGAACAGATGTACAAGAATGAGTGTATATTTTCTAGTCTACTCTTTTTAGGGAAGGAAAAATTTTTTAGGGAAAATAAAATGTAAATTAAAACTATTAGGTAAAGCTTCTGAAAATGATTGGCTCAGCTAGAATATACCCACTTATCATTCGACCTTCTCCTTCTTTCTGAATGGAAAATATATAAATTAGATGGACCTCAAGCAGTTTCTTGAAAGCATAAATACAGTATTGATATATGTAAGATGAGAAAGAGTAAGCTAGAAAAACCCTGGACCTCTGATAATATGTTGAAGTCACCATACCAGGCCCAAGTGCACAGTACAGAGCTTCTTACATGGGAGGAAAATAAGCTCCAACTTGTTAAAGACATTAATATTTAAGTTTTCTCTAACATGAAGCTAAACCATTCTCTAACAGATACAGCAGATGCAGACAATGTTCATTAAAAATACAAATTTCTGGGACATTTCCTCAAAGGCAGATGGAATAAACTAGAATAGTGTCTAATAACCCAGATCTTCCAAGGTGTTCCAGATGATTCTGAGATGATTCTGACACAGGTGATGTTGACGATTGAAGGTCTGCTGCTTGGGAATCACTGCCTCTGTCCAGCCTTTCTCCTGCACCTCCCCCACTTTTTCACAAGCATGCACATAAAAATAAATGCCCTGTTTTTCTCCACAAAACATTTTCAGTAGTATCGTTAAGTGTCCAGAAAACTACATTTGGCATTTATCTTACTAGAAGCAAGAATAAATGGATGGAAAACTCCTGTATATTTGACAGTAGAAGTACACTCTTTCAAAAAATATTTCAGAATCTGGTAATGGAGAAAATACATCTTTCACTTGGATGGGAGAACCTTATGACTTTCTTATAAATTCCCATTCTACTAATGGAGAACTTGAAACTTGGAAGTCATACAATTAATAAGTGGCAGAGTCAGATTCAGATCTTTGTCTCTATTACTCCAGAGTTCAGGTTCTTTCCTCAACACAATATTTCCACTTCTCAGCTGTAAAATGAAAGGTTTGGTTGAGAGAATCCTGAGACCCCTTCTAACTCCAATGCCTGATGAATTCTGATACTGTTTCTTGTAGAGGAACGTAAGAATCATATCATGCACCTCAAAGACCCATCTAGGACTTGAGGGATTGCACATAAAATACTGAGCACTCCCTCCTCGTCCTCAGCGACTCTCCTATGCTTACTTCTTTAACTAAGAAAATTAGTTTGAAGGATCTTTTGGGCTCATCAATCCAAATACTTCACCTTCGGTTATGATATGTCTACCATTATAAGTCCAGCATTGGCAGAGCTGAACCTGGCATTTTTGTTTTTCACTCTAATTTTCTGCCCTTTGCCCCAGTCCAAAATGCTTCCAAAAAAAAAAAAATCACAGATTTGATAGAGCACCCCCTTTCATGTTTCCAGTTGTTGCTAGACTCTCCTTCATGGAAAGATGTAACCACCAACTCTACCCACTGTTAGGGGGTCTAAGCAGCAGCTCAGGCAGGTTTGTGTAAAGGCTGCAGGTGCCTGGTAAACACTGTGTATCCAGAGCACAGAAGTAAGTAGCAGTGTCTGCAGCCTGGGAAGCGGTGATGAACAGGAAACTGCTTTTGGTGGAGGTATCCAGCGTGGCTTTTAGTCTTCCATTAGGTTTCTCTTTCTCATATGAACGTATTAAAATTTGTAGGACAAGACCTCTACCTGAATCTTGCCTATACCACTGTAAGTTGTTTATATCAGTTTTATAGCTGCAGTTCATGGTGACATTTTCACCCTCCTGGATGTGCAGATCCTCAGGGTTCTGTTCTACTTGGCTGTTCACCCCAGGCAGAAACACGAGGCAGAGAGAACAGGAGTCATTAACTGCATGTTCACTCTCTAGTGTTTACATTTTCTTCCCTAACCTTCTGGTACATTTCCAAATTAACAGGAAGACTTTTACCCTACATCTTGTGAACTCTGAACTTTGGTCTCCCTCTTCCCATCACCAAGAGCTCCAAACTTACTGGCCAGTTGAAGCCATAGAATCACCAAAGACATTCCAAGGAGTTTCTCCATTCTTCCTCCTTGTTGGGCTCAAAGAAGATGCAGCTCTGGGGTCTGAAATGGAGCCAAGTTTCTCAGTCAAAACAGCCTCTTCTCTAGTCCTTCCGTCCTCCCAGAGGGAGGTTCAGGGTTCTTACCTAGCCAATCAGAGACAAGCTCCATTTTTCCCTTGAATACAAACACATGTTGATTTCAAACCAAGGTCAGTCTGAGGAGAGAGAGGCACTGCCATCTTGTGGTACCAACATCATTGGGCTAATTGAACATTCTCTGGAATAGTGAAGACTGTATGGAAATGATTCAGAAGAAACTAAGTAGCTCTATTTTCTGCTTTCCATGAACTCTTCTGTTGCTCCCTATCACGTGCTTAGAAAGACTCCAAGAGCTCCAGGTAATGCAAAGCCCCAGGACAATAATGTTATTTGCTACTATTTATTTACCCCTTAACATGTGGTAGGCACTGTACATGTCAAGGGTTAAAAAGATCTTTTTCTAAGGATTTTTCTTTTTTTCTGTCAAGTTGATTCCAACTCATGACAACCCGTGCATGTCAGAGTAGAACTGTGTTCCATAGGGTTTTCAGTGACTGATTTGTTGGAAGTAGATTGTCAGGTCTGTCTTCCAAAGCAAGTCTAGATGTACCTGAACCTCTGATCTTTCAGTTTGCAGTGAAAGCATTAACTGTTTGTGCCACCCAGGAAGTTTACAAGCATCATTTTATTTAACCAATCACAAATATTAAAACCAATGATTTACAGGTATATATATATAGAAAGTTTTTTTTTTTTTTTTTTATGGAAAGAGATTGACTTCAAGGGATTGGCTCACATGATCAGGTGGGGTTGGGGCTGGAAAGTCCAAAAGCCATAGGTCAGATGGCACAATGGAGATTTCTGCAGCCTTGCATCCCAAGATCCCTAGGTCAGGTGACAGGAAGAGTACAGAATGGAGAAAGGGAGCAAATTCTGCCATCATATCTATTTATAGCCTAGAGGCAGACCACACCCTAAGGAACTCTCCTATCAACTGATGGATTACATTACATTAAATTACTTTATGGAAAGTGATTACATTACATTGAATTAGATTACATTATGGCACAGGAACTAGTTTTAGTGTTAGGCCAAACCGCTGAGAACCATAGCTTGACAAGCTGACATCTAAAATTAACCATTACAAGATCTTTTAATATTCTGTGTGATAAAATGGGAAGTACGCATGAAGCACATCTGAAGTATGCTAAGTATCATGGTCATTTTGAGAAAAAGCATGGGTACAGTTGTTGGAGTTGCAAGCTGAACTACCTACTTTCTCCTGGTATTCCGCTTTTTACTTTAAAGTATGACTGACAGAAAAGCAGTCTTGGGTGTCTGGCAAATATTTTCTTGAATATAAAAGAAAGAAGTTTCCATTTCAAGGAATACAATTGGCTTTGGCTACTGCCAGTGATAAAACAGGAGCTTCCAGATGAAAATTGGAATGTTTTGATAACTTGTATCCCCTGACATGGATTGACACTTTCCCAATTCTTAAAGATTTCCCTGATAAGATTGGTGAAGAGACAATACATTTATAGCCCAGTAATGAAGTCACTCTTGAGGTTCACCCTTCAGCCAAAGATAAGACAGGCCCATAAAACAAAACGAGACCAAATGGGCATACCAGCCCAGGGACAAAGATGAGAAGGTAGGAAGGGACAGGAAAGCTAGTAATGAGGAACACCAAGTTGAGAAGGGGAGAGTGTTGACACGTCATGGGGTTGGCAATCAACGTCACAAAACAATATGCATATTAATTGTTTAATGAGAAACTAGTTTGCTTGTAAAAAACCTACATTGAAAGTACAATTTAAAAAGTAATAAAAAGATTGGTGAGGAGGTGGGGCCAAGATGGCGGAGTAGTCAGACAATTCTGGTAATCCCCCTTACAAGAAAGACCCGAAAAAACAAATGAAACAATTAAATGTATGACAAGCTAGGAGCTCTGAACATCAAAGGGAAAGTTAGAAAATGGATTGAGTGGCAGGGGGAGGGGGGATGTTTCAGAAGCATCAAGGAGTTGCCTGACCTGAATTGCCAGGAACCCTCAGGAACCATTCCTGGGAGTGACTGCAGAGGGCTCATGGTAGCATTCGGCCACAGTTTCCTCAGGCAGAAATAGTCAGCTGCACGGCCTTCTCACTTCTCCAGAACCAGAGAAGAAATGTGTTCTCACAAAAACCTAAGTACTTGCATATATATTACCACACCCCCTGCCCTCAAACCTGCTTCATTGGCTGTCGATTTCCCTGGACCTGAGATAGGCACACCTGAGTGCTCTAAGCCATTCTCCTGGCCTTGGAGAAGGAATAAATTCACAGTTGGGGAAAAGATAATCTGCCAGCTCCACTAACCTGGGGTGCTCAGGACAGAAGAAGTCCCTGTCCAGGTATAAATGATCCATGGGCTTTGAATACCTTTCCCCCATGCATGGACCTGTGTGGGCCTATTTTAGGAAAATAGGCACTTTTTGGCAGATTGCAACTGTTTCAGGTGTGCGGTGGAAAGCTGGGTGTTTGATGTTTGACACAGCTTTTCCTATTAAAAAGGGTCCTCACCTACCCACATCAGGGGCCTAAGGACTGGTGGCTGCACTCACATCACCCAACCTTCTGCGACAGGGGTCGAAGGATAACTGGCACCTCCCAGTACTTGCAACCAAAAGCATTGGATGCCCATGGTCCATCTGCAGAACCCACCCACCTGTGCACTCTAGGGAAAAGGGATGTGCTTTCCTCACAGGCACTTGGGGGAGATTTGTCAGCCCCCTGCCTGGATCAGAGCATGACCGCCTGCTGCAACCAGATACCTTTACCTACGCCAACCACCCCTGACACTCTAAGACTGTAGGACAGAACCTGTACCACACACTTGATGACCAACTACCTGGACACTTGAACTGAATCCATACAAGAACAGTGAATGGACTCCTAGGTTTATATACCTGATAACAACTCTAGCCATCTGGTGACAGGACATTAGAGCTTCAAAGGCAAAAATAATCAAGCTAGCTCACTCAAGCAACCTATTTGGGCATATCAAAACAAAACAAAGCAAAAAGCTAGGATACAGTAAGGAAATATAAAATAAACTAATAACTTATAGGTGGCTTGGAGACAACAGTCAATATCAAATCACATAAAGAAGCAGACAATGGTCGCTCCAAAAAGCTCTCAAAACAAAGAATCAAGGGATCTTCTGGAAGAAGGTGCATTCTGAGAATTACTGGATACAGAATACAAAAGATTAGTATACAGACCTCTTTAAGACATCAGGAAGGAGATCAGGCAATATGCAGAACAAGCCAAGGAATGGACAGATAAAGCACTTCAAGAAATTAAAAAGGTTATTTGAGAACAAAATGAATATTTTAATAAGCTGAAGAATCCATAGAGAGACAACAATCAAAAATGCAGAAGATTAACAATAAAATTACAGAATTAGAGAAATCAATAGAAAGTCAGAGGAACAGAATTGTGGAACTGGAAGGCAGAATTAGTGAGGTTGAAGATAAAACACTTGGCACCAAAATATTTGAAGAAAAATCAGATAAAACAATTTAAAAAAATGAAGAAATCCTAAGAATCATGTGGGACTTTATAAAGAGAAATAACCTACAAGTGATAGGAGTTCCAGAACAGGGAGGGATAACAGAAAATGCAGACAGAATTGTTGAAGATTCGTTGCCGGAAAACTTCCCTGAACATTGAAAGATGAGAAAATTCCTACCCAAGATGCTCATCAAACTCCACATGAGGTAGATCTTAAAAGAAAGTCACCAACACATATCATAATCAAACTTGCTAATACCAAAGATAAAGAGAGAACTTCAAGAGTGGCTAGGGATAAATGAAAAGTCACCTACAAAGGAAAGTCAATAAGAATCAGCTCAGACTACTCGGCAGAAGCCATGCAGGCAAGAAGGCAACGGGATGACTTATATAAAGCATTGAAGGAAAAAAATTGTCAACAAAAACTCATATATCCAGCAAAACTGTCTCTAAAACATGAAGGTGAAATTAGGACATTTCCAGATAAACAGAATTTTAGGGAACTCATAAAAACCAAAGCAAAACTACAAGAAATACTAAAGGGAGTTCTCTGGGTAGAAAATCAATAGTATAAGATATCAACGCAAGACTACAAAAAAGGACTGATCAACCTGATGTCAACCCAGACAGGGAAATCACAAAAATAAATCAAGATTAAAAAAACACTCAAAATAGGGAAATAGCAATGTCATTATGTAAAAGAAGATGACATTAAAACAATAAAGAGGGACTAAGAAATGTAGTCATAGGTCTTTCATATGGAGAGGAAGACAAGACGATATAAAGAAATGAAAGTTAGGTTTAAACTTAGAAAAACGGGGTAAATATTAAGGTAACCACAAAGGAGACTAATAATCCTACTCATCAAAATAAAAGAAAAGAAAAAAAATTGAGACTTAGCAGAAACAAAATCAACAACAAGTAAGAGGAAAAGACAATACATAAAGATAAACTGTTCAGCACAAAATTAAGTGGGAAAAAGAAACTGTTAAGAATACACACAAAAAGACATCAAAATAACAGCACTAAACTCATACCATCCATAATTACGCTGAATGTAAATGGACTAAATGCACCAATAAAGAGACAGAGGTCAACATGACGGATTAAAAAAAAAAATGATCTATCTATATGCTGCCTATGAGAGACATGCCTTAGACTTAGAGACACAAACTAAAACTCAAAGGATGGAAAAAAATGCATCAAGAAAATAACAATGAAAAAAGAGCAGGAGTGGCAATATTAATTGCAGACAAAATAGACTTTAAGCTTAAATCCACCAAAAAGGATAAGGAAGGACATTATATAATGACTAAAGGGACAATATGCCAGGAGGATACAACCATATTAAATATTTAGGCACCCAATGACAGGGCTGCAAGATACATAAAATAAACTCTAACACCACTGAAAAGTAAGATAGCTCCACAATTATAGTAGGAGACTTCAACATACCACTTTCAGTGAAGGACAGAACATCCAAAAAGAAGCTCAAAAAGACACTGAAGATCTAAATCACACAATTAACCAAAATGACATCATAAACATACACAGAACACCACCTAACAGCAGCCAACTATACTTTCTTTTCTAGTGCACATGGAATATTCTCTAGACTAGATCACATATTAGGTCATAAAGCAAACCTTAGAAGAATCCAAAACATTGAAATATTACAAAGCATCTTCTCTGACCATAAGGCCATAAAAGTAGAAATCAATAACAGAAAAAGAAGGGAAAAGAAATCAAACACCTGGAAACTGAACAATACCCTGCTCAAAAATGACTGGGTTGTAGAAGACATTAAGGAGGGATTAAAGAAATTCAGAGAATCCAATAAGAATGAAAACACTTCCTATTACAACCTTTGGAAAACAGCAAAAGTAGTCCTCAGAGGTCAATTTATATCAATAAATGCACACACACAAAAAGAAGAAAGGGCCAAAATCAAAGAATTATCCCTACAACTTGAACAAAGAGAAAGAAAGCAGCAAAAGAACCCTCAGGCACCAGAAGAAAGCAAATAATAAAAATTAGAGCAGAATTTAATGAAATAGAGAACAGAAAGACAATTGAGTTAACAAGGCCAAAAGCTAGTTCTTTGAAAAAAATAACAAAATCGATAAATCATTGGCCAAACTGACAAAAGAAAAAAAGGAGAGGAAGCAAGTAACCCGCATAAGAGATGAGATGGGCGATATCAAAACATACCCAACTGAAAGTAAAAGAATCATATCAGATAACTACAAAGAAAAATTGTACTCTAACAAATTGGAAAACCTAGAAGAAATGGATGAATTTCTAGAAACACAATACCTACCTAAACTAACACAAACAGAGGTAGAGCAACTAAATAGACTCATATCAAAAGAGAGATCAAAAAGGTAATTAAAAAACTCCCAACAATAAAAAGCCCTGGCCCAGACGGATTCACTGCAGAGTTCTACCGAACTTTCAGAGAAGAGTTAACACCACTACTACTAAAGATATTTCAGCGCATAGAAAAGGGTAGAATACTCCAAAACTCATTCTTTGAAGCCAGCATATGCCTGATACCAAAACCAAGTAAAAATACCACAAAAAAAGGAAAATTATAGGACTATATCCCTCAAGAACTTAGAAGCAAAAATCCTCAACAACCTTCTAGCCAATAGAATTCAACAACATATCAAAAGAATAATTCACCATGAACCATGTGGGATTCATACCAGGTATGCACGGATGGTTCAACATTAGAAAAACAGTTAATATAATCCACCTTATAAATAAAACAAAAGACAAAAACCACATGATCTTATCAATTGATGCAGAAAAGGCATTTTACAAAGTTCAACGCCCATTCTTGATAAAAACTCTCAGCAAAATAGGAAGAGAAGGAAAATTCCTCAGCATAATCAAGGGCATTTATACCCAGCTAACAGCCAACATCATTCTAAATAGAGAGAGTCTGAAAGCATTCCCCTTGAGATCCAGAAACAGACAAAACCAAAACCAAAACAAACCCACTGCCATCAAGTTGATTTTGGCTCATAGCGACCCTATATGACAGAGTAGAACTGCCCCATAGAGTTTCCAAGGAGTGCCTGGTGGATTTGAACTGCTGACCTCTTGGTTCACTGACATAGCTCTTAACCACTACCCACCAGGGTTTCCAGAACCAGACAAGGATGCCCTTTATCACCACTCTTATTCAACATTGTGCTCAAGGTCCTAGCCAGAGCAATTAGGCTAGATAAAGAAATAAAGGACATCCAGGTCAGTAAGGAAGAAGTAAAAGTATCTCTATTTGCAGATGACATGATCTTATACACAGAAAACCCTAAAGAATCCTAAAGGAAACTACTGACACTAATAAAAGAGTTTAGCAGAGTATCAGGATACAAGATAAATATACAAAAATCAGTTGGATTCCTCTACACAAGCAAAAAGAATATTGAAAAAGAAGTCAATAAATCAATACCATTTACAGTAGTCCCCAAGAACATAAAATACTTAGGAATAAATCTTACAAGAGGTGTAAAAGACCTATACAAAGAAAACTACAAGACACTACTACTGCAAAAAACCAAAAGAGACTTATGTAAGTAAAAAAACATACCTTGTTCATAGATAGGAAGACTTAACATTGTGAAAAATGTCTATTCTACCAAAAGCGATCTGTTGATACAATGCAATCCTGATCCAAATACCAGTGACATTTTTTAATGAGATGGAGAAACAAATCACCAACTTCATATGGAAGGGAAAGAGGCCCTGGATACGTAAAGCATTACTGAAAAACAAGAACAAAGTGGGAGAACTCACTCTACCTGATTTTAGACCCTATTATACTGCTGCAGTAGTCAAAACAGCCTGGTACTGGTACAACAACAGATACATAGACCATTGGGACAGGATTCAGAATCCAGACATAGATTCATCCACATTGAGCAGCTGATATTTGAGAAAGGCCTAAAGTCAGTTAAATGGGGGAAAGAAAGTCTCTTTAACAAATGGTGCTGGCATAACTGGATATCTATCTGCAAAAAAAATGAAACAAGACCCTTACATCACACCATGCACAAAGACTAACACAAAGTGGATCAAAGACCTAAATATAAAATCTAAAATGATAAAGATCATGGAAGAAAAAATAGGGACAACTGTAGGAGCCCTAATACATGGCATAAACAGTATACAAAACATTACTAACAATGCACAAATGCCAGAAGAGTAACTAGATAACTGGGAGCTCCTAAAAATCAAACACCTATGCTCTTTCAAAGACTTCACCAAAAGAGTAAAAACATTACCTACAGACTGGGAAAAAGTTTTTAGATATGACATTTCTGATCAGCATCTGATCTCTAAAATCTACAAGGTGCTGCAAAAACTCAACTGCAAAAAGACAAATAACCCAATTAAGAAATGGGCAAAAGATATGAACAGGTACTTTACTAAAGAAGACATTCAGGTAGCTAACAGATACCTGAGGAAAAGCTCATGATCATTAGCCATAAAAGAAATGCAAATCAAAACTACAATGAGATTCCATCTCACTCCAATGATGCTGGCATTAATCCAAAAAACACAAAAGAATAAATGTTGGAGAGATTGTGGAGAGACAGGACACTTATACACGTATACACTTATACACCGCTGGTAAAACAAAAAAAACCAAACCTACTGCCATTTTGAGTTGAATCTGACTCATAGCAAGCCTATAGAACAGAGAAGAAATGCCCCATAGAGTTTCCAAGGAGCACCTGGTGGATTCGAACTGCCAACCTCTTGGTTAGCAGTCATGGCACTTATCCACTACGCCACCTGGGTTTCCTCCACTGCTGGTGAGAACGTGAAATGGCACAACAACATTGGAAATAGAATTAACACCTCCTTAAAAAGTTAGAACTAGAACTGCCATATGATCCAGCAATCCCACTCCTTGGAATATATCCTAGAGAAATAAGAGCCTTTACACAAACACCCATGATCATTGCAGCACTGTTTACAATAGCAAAAAGGTGGAATCAAACAAGGTGCCCATAATGGATGAACGGATAAATAAATTATAGTATAATCACACAATGGAATACTACACATCGATAAAGAAAAATGATGAATCCATGAAACATTTCATAACACGGATGAATCTGGAAGGCATTTATGCTGAGAGAAATTAGTCGTTTGCAAAAGGACAAATATTGTATGAGACCACTATTAAAAGATGTCGAGAAATAGCTTAAACACAGAAGAAAATATTCTTTGATGGTTACTAGAGTGGGGGGGGAGGGAGAGAGAGGGGTATTTATTAATTAGATAGTAGACAAGAAATATTTTAGGTGAAGGGTAAGACAACACACAATACAGGAGAGGTCAGCACAACTGGACTAAGCCAAAAAGAAAGAAGTTTCCTTAATAAACTGAATGCTTCGAAGGCCAGCGTAGCAGTAGCGGAAGTTTGGGGACGATGGTTTCAGGGGACATGGAAGTCAATTGGCATAATAAAATCTATTAAGAAAACATTGTGCATCCCATCTTGGAGAGTGGGGTCTTAAATGCTAGCACCCGGCCATCTAAGACGCATCAATTGATCTCAACCCACCTGGAACAAAGATGAATGAAGAACACCAAAGATACAAAGTAGCTATGAGCCAAAGAGACGGAAAGGGCCACATAAACCAGAGACTACATCTTCCTGAGACCAGAAGACCTAGATGGTTCCCTTCTACAACCGATGACTGCCCTGACAGGGAACACAACAGAGAACCCCTAAGGCAGCAGGAGAGCAGGGGGATGCAGACCTCAAATTCTCATAATAAGACCAGACTTAATGGTCCAACTAAGACTAGAAGGACCCCAGAAGTCATGGTCCCCAGACCTTCTGTTAACCCAAGACAGGAACCATTCCCAAAGCCAACTCTTCAGAGAGGGATTGGACTGGACTATGGGATAGAAAATGATACTGGTGAAGAATGAGCTTCCTGGATCAAATAGACACATGAGACTGTGTGGGCAGCTCCTGTCTGGATGGGAGATGAGAGGGCACAGGGGTTCAGAAGCTGGCCGAATGGACACGAAAAGAGAGAGTGGACAGAAGAAGTGTGCTCTCTCATTATGCAGAGAGCAACTAGGAGTATATAGCAAGGTGTATATAAATTTTTATGTGAGAGACTGACTTTATTTGTAAACTTTCATTTAAAACACAATAAAAATTTTAAAAAATAAAAGAATTTTATTTTACTTGGATCCACAATCAATGCCCATGGAACCAGCAGTCAGGAAATCAAATGACATATCGCATTGGGGAAATCTGCAGTAAAACACCTCTTTAAAATGTAAAAAAGCAGACTTCACCTTGAGGACTAAGGTGGGCCTGACCCAAGCCAGAGTATTTTCAATTACCTCACATGCATGTGAAAGCTGGACAACGAATAAGGAAGACTGAAAAAGAGCTGATGCCTTTGAATTATGGTTTGGCAAAGAATATTGAATATACCACGAACTGCCAGAAGAACGAACAAATCTGTCTTGGAAGAAGCACAGCCAGAATGCTCCTCAGAAGCAAGGATGGTGAGACTTTGTCTCACATACCTTGGACAAATTATCAGGAGGGATCAGTCCTGGAGAATGACATCATGCTTGGTAGAGGGACATCAAAAAGGAAGAAGACTCTCAAAAGGATGGATTGACACAGCGGCTACAACAAAGGTTTCAAACATAGCAACTATTATGAGGATAGTGCAGCCCTGGACTGTGTTTTGTTCTGTTGTACATACGTGGCTATAAGTTGGAATCAAACCCATGGCACCTAACAACAATGATCACTAAGATACTTAGGTGTTGAGGATTCAGTGTGAGAAACACAGATATTGCTCCTTTAATTAAGGAGCACACACAGTAGTAGTGGACACAGCTATTAATCAGAGAAATAAAGGAGAAATTGCAAGTTTGAAAAATCGGAGATACGTCATTGAATTTCCTTCAGTTACTGACTCTTGAACAGATGTACAAGAATTCATGTATATTTAATAGTTTCTACTCTTTTTAGGGGACGAAAAATTTTTAGGGAAAATACAATATAAATTAAAACTACTGGTAAAGCTTCTTAAAATGATTGGCTCAGCTAAAACACACACATTTGTCTTTCAACTTTCTCCTTCTTTCTGCCTGGAAGGTGTATAAATTAGATGGATCTCTAGTAGTTTCTAGAAAGCATTAATACAATATTGACATATGAAAGATGAGAAACAGTAAGCTAGAAAGACGCTGGATCTCTGAAAATATGCTGAAATCACCATACCAGGCCCAAGTGCACAGTACAGAGCTTCTTTACGTGAGAGGAAAATAAGCTTCACCTTGTGAAAGACATTAGTATTTGAGTTTTCTGTAACATGAACCTAAACCATTCTCTAACAGATACAGCAGATGCAGACAACATTTATTAAAAACACAAATTCCTGGGACAGTTCCTCAGAGGCAGATGTAATAAACTGGAATAGAGTCTAATAATCCAGATGTTCCAAGGGGTTCCAGATGATTCCGAGATGATTCTAACACAGGTGATGTTGACGGTTGAAGGTCTGCTGCTTGGGAATCACTGCCTCTGTCCAGCCTTTCTCCTGCCCTCCCCCACCTTTTCACAAGCATGCATATAAAAATAAATGCCCTGTTTTTCTCCACAAAACATTTTCAGTAGTATCATAAGTGTCCAGAAAACAGCATGTCGCATTTATTTTACCAGAAGCAAGAATAAATGGATGGAAAACTTCTGTATATTTGATAATAGATGGACCAACTTTCAAAAAAAATATTTCAGAATCTGGTAATGGAGAAAATACATCTCTCACCTGGATGGGGGAACCTTATGACTTTCTTATAAGTTGCCATTCTGCTAATGGAGAGCATGAGGCTTGGAAGTCATATAATTAATAAGTGGCAGAGTCAGATTCAGATCTTTGTCTCTGTTACTCTGTTACTCCAGAGTTCAAGTCCTTTCCACAACACAATATTTCCTCTTCAAAATGAAAAGTTTGGTTGAGAGAATCCTGGGACCCCTTCGAATTCCAATGCCTGACGAATTCAGATACTGTTTCTTGTAGAGGAATGTAAGAATCATATCACGCATCTCGAAGACCCATCTAGGACTTGAGTGGCTGCACATAAAATACTGAGCACTCCCTCCTCATCCTCAGCAACTCTCCAGTGCTTACTTCTATAACTGAGAAAAGTAGTTTGGAGGATCTTTTGGACTCGTCAATCCAAATACTTCACCTTCGGTTATGATGTGTCTACCGTTATACGTCCAGCATTGGCAGAGCTGAACCTGGCATTTTTGTTTTTCACTCTAAATCTTGTGCCCTTTGCCCCAGTCCAAAATGCTTCCAAAAAAAAAATCACAGATTTCATTGGGCACCCCCTTTTAAGTTTCCAGTTGTTGGTAGACTCTCCTCATGGAAAGATGTAACCACCAACTCTACCCACTGTTAGGGGGTCTAAGCAGCAGCTCAGGCAGGTTTGTGTAAAGGCTGCAGGTGCCTGGTAAACACTGTGTATCCAGAGCACAGAAGTAAGTAGCAGTGTCTGCAGCCTGGGAAGCGGTGATGAACAGGAAACCGCTTTTGGTGGAGGTATCTAGCGTGGCTCTTAGTCTTCCATTGGGTTTCTCTTTCTCATTTGAACGTATTAAAATTTGTAGGACAAGGCCTCTCCCTGAATCTTGCCTATACCACTGTAAGGTGTCTATATTAGCTTTATAGCTGCAGTTCATGGTGACATTTTCACCCTCCTGGATGTGCAGAGCTTCAGGGTTCTGTTCTACTTGGCTGTTCACCCCTAGGCAGAAACACGAGGCAGAGAGAACAGGAGTCAGTCATTGCATGTTCACTCTCTAGTGTTTACATTTCCTTCCCTACTCCTCACCAAATATATTTCCGAATTAACAGGAAGACTTTACCCCACATCTTGTGGACTCTGAACTTTGGTCTGCCTCTTCCCATCACCGAAAGCCCCCAACTTACTGGCCAACTGAAGCCATAGAATCACCAAAGACATTCCAAGGAGTTTCTCCATTCTTCCTCCTTGTTGGGCTCAAAGAAGATGCAGCTCTGGGGTCTGAAATGGAGCCAAGTTTCTGAGTAAAAGCAGCCTCTCCTCTAGCCCTTCTGTCCTCCCAGGAAGAGCCTGAGGTTTCTTACCTAGCCAATCAGACAAGCTCCATTTTTCCCTTGAATACAAACATGCTGATTTCAAACCAATGTGAGTCTGAGGAGAGAAACGCACTGCCATCTTGTGGTGGCAACATCATCGGACTAACTGAACATCCTCTGGAATGGTGAAGACTGTATGGAAATGATTCAGTAGAAATTATGAAGTTATATTTTCTGTTTTCAATGAACTCTACTGTTGCTCCCTATCACTTGCTGGGAAAGACTCCAAGAGTTCCAGGTAATGCAAAGCCCCAGGATAATAATGTTATTTGCTAATATTTATTTAACCGTTAACATTATCAGGCACTGTACATATTAAGGGTTAAAGCCTTTTCTTAGGATTTTTCTTTTTTTTTTTTCATTTTCTGTCAAGTCATTTCCAACTCATGACAACCCATGTGTGTCAGACTAGAACTGTGTTCCATAGGGTTTTCACTGGCTGGTTTTTGGAAGTAGATTATCAGGCCTGTCTTCCAAAGGACCTCTAGGTGGACTTGAACTTCCAATCTTTCAGTTTTCAGTGAGAGCATTAACTGTTTGCACCACCCAGTGAGTTTACATGCATCATTTTATTTAAGCAGTCACAAATATCAGAACCAATGAGTTACAAGTATAAATATAGAAAGAGATTGACTTCAAGGGATTGGCTCACATGATTTGGAGAGTAGAAGCTGGGAAGTCCAAAAGCTACAGGTCAGATGGCACAATGGAGATTTCTGCAGGCTTGTGTCCCAAGATCCCTAGGTCAGGTGCCAGGAAGAGTGCAGAGTGGAGAGAGACAGTGAATTCTGCCAAACTATCTATTTATAGCCTGGAGGCAGACCACATCCCAAGGAACTCTCCTTTCAACTGATTGATTATACTACATTAGATAACTTTATGGAAGCACAGCAACTAGTCTTAATATTAGGCCAAACCACTGAAAACAATAGCCTAGCCAAGCTGACACCTACAATTAAGCATTACAGGGTCTTTTAATATTCTGTGTGATAAAATGGGAAGTACACACAAAGCCCATGTGAAGTATACTGAGTATGATGTTGTCTTAAGGAAAAGCGTGGGTCCAGTTGTTTGTGCTGCAAGCTGAACAACCCGCTTTCTCCTGGTACGCTACTTTTGCTTTAAAACATGACTGACAGAAAAGCAGACTTGGGTGTTTGGCAGATATTTTCTTGAAGATAAAAGCCTCCAGTTCAAGGAAAACAATTGACATTGGTTGCTGACAATGCTAAAATTGGAGCTTCCAGATGAAAATTGGAATTTTTTGAAAACTTGTATCCCCTAACATGGACTTGACACCTTCCCAGTTCTTAAAGATTTCCCTGATAAGATTGGTGGTGAGGAGAACCCCAAGCGTATGGCCCCCCGACACCCCTATAGCTCAGGTTGAGGTTCACCCTTCAGCCAAAGATTAGACAGGCCCATAAAACAAAACGAGACCAAATGGGCATACCAGCCCAGGGGCAAGGACAAGAAGGCAGGAAGGGACAGGAAAGATGGTAATAAGGAACCCAAGGTAGAGAACTGGTGAGTGTTGGCATGTCATGTGTTTGGAAACCAATGTCACAAAGCAATATGTGCATTAATTGTTTAATGAGAAGCTAGTTTGCTCTATAAACCTTCATCTAAATACGATTTAAAAAATTATAAAGAGATTGGTGGAATAGTAGACTATTTATTTTGACATTATTATAGGTTCACAAGAAGATGATAAAATAGTTCATAGGTCTGTATGTACTCTTCACATAGCCTCCTGCAATGATGACATCTTATATAACTGCCGTACGATATCAAAACCAGGAGATTGACATTGATACAATAAGTTAACTAGAGTGCAGACCTTATTCAGTTTTCACCATCCATTTTTACATGCATTTCTGTGTGTGTGTGTACAATTTTCTCACGTATAGATTCTTGTCACCACCACTGCAATCAAGATACAGATCTATTCCATCACCACAAAGAAATTCCCTCACGGTGTACCTTTATAATCACAACTCTCCCCCATTTCCGTCCCCAGCAGCCATTAATTCTCCTTTACTTCTCTATTGTTTTGTTGTTCTGAGAATATTATATAGATGGAATCATACCATATGTATGCGATTGACTATTTTTACTAAGAGATGAGACCCATCCAGGTTGTTGCATGTATCAATAGTTTGTTTCTTTTTATTGTTGAGTAGTATTGCATGGTATGAACTTACCAGTTTATACCATTCACTCATTAAAGAACATCTGGGTTGTTTCCAGTTTTTTACAATTATAAATAAAGCTGCTATAAACATTTGTGTACAGGATTTTATGTGACTATAAATTTCATTTCTCTGCGATGCACTGTGATAGGTGCCAAGATGAAAATAAATGCAGTGATTATAAAGGTGATGGGAAAGTAGCTCCATAAGTCATGAGGTGCTTACAATATAAGAAACCACTTGAGCTGGAAATTAAACAATGAGTAAGTATAGCAATAAGCCCCACAAAAAATACCCAAGAGTGTCATTGCTTGGTTATATAAGTGCACGTTTAGTTTTATAACAAACTGCCAAAATATTTTCCAGAGTGATTATACTATGTTACGTTTCAACCAACAATGTATAACTAGTTTGTCCACATCTTTACCAATATTTTGTAACATCACTAGTTTTTATTTTAGTTGTTCTAATATGTTTATAAAGATAGTTTTGGGGGGTTTTAATTTATATTTTCCTAATAGATAAAGATGTCCAACATCTTTTCATTTACTTATTTTTTGTCCATATTTATTCTTTGGTGAAATGTCTTTTCTTTTTCTAGTGGGATTGTTTGTTTATTTGTTGCCATTGAGTTATGAGTTTCTTTTATATATTCTGGATATAAGGCCTTTGTCAGATACGTGGTTTGCAAATATTTTCCATCTACAGGTTGCTTTTCATCCTCTAGACAGGGTCTTTCATAGCACCAAATTTTTTTATTTTGATGAAGTCTAGTTTATCTTTTTTGTTTTTCCTTTATGAATTGTCCTTTGGTGTTATGTCCAAAAATTCTTTGCCTTGCTTTAGGTGTCAAAGACTTTCTCCTACATTTTCCATTAAAAGTTTTACGTTTCATATTAATAGTTTCCCAAAAGAGATAGGTTAAAGAGGGGAGTATTTACAAGGTTTGTTTTTTTTTTTTTTCTGAAATAGTTTAAGGCGGGTCTCTCAAGGTAGAGAACCAATTTAGAACGGGCAAAATTCATGAAATAAGAGTTTAGGGTTGGTGGATTCAAAGTGGCAAAAATCTTAAGATGAGTTTTAATGAAAGAAACTAAGCAGGTCATTTGCCCAGTTAAGCAAACTGCCATCCTGATTAGGCAGCTATTTGCCCAGATGAACATACTGTTTGTTTAGATAAATTGGCCTGTCACAATTTCCTGACGAAACCAGTAAAGTCACCTTGCCAGAGGTAGTCACAAGTGCTCATAGGGAAGGATTTTTGCTTTTTTACATTTACCCTCCTTGGGTTTATTTCACATGCTTTTACTGAGTACGTACTGTGTGCTGCTTACTGTTAGAAGCCTAGGTTAGAAGCAGAGAGAACACCTGATTCTGCTCTGCAGTAGACAGTCCACAGGGAAAGAGACAAGATAAAGGTTCAATGCACTGTGATAGATGCCAGGATGCAAATAAACATATCATACAGCAGTTATAAAGTGAATGGGAATGTAGCCCCAAAGGTCATGAGATGCTTAAAATATAAGAAACCACTTGAGCTAGAAATTTAACAATGAGTAGGTATCGTAGTTAACTAGTGCTGCTATAACAGAAATACCACAAGTGGATGACTGTAACAAGCAGAAATTTATTCTCTCACACTTTAGGAGGCTAAAAGTCCAAATCCAGGGTGCTAGCTCCGGGGGAAGGCTTTCTGTCTCTGTAGGTGTAGGAGAAGGTCCTTGTCATCAATCTTCCCCTGGTCTAGGAGATTCTCAGAGCAGGGGTCCTGTGTTCAAAGAGCATGCTCACTTTTGGCTCTTCTTTCATAGTAGTAGGCGATCCCTCTCCTCTCTGCTCAATTCACTCTTTCATATCTCAAAAGAGATTGACACAAGATGCAACCTAATCCTGAGGATTGAGTCCTGCCTCATTAGTATAAAAAAAAATTAACTGCCTTTAATCCTTCCTCCTTAACATCATGAAGACCCATTAGACCCTTTGCCATGGAGTCAATTCACAGTGAGCTATATATGACAAAGTAAAAACTGCCCCATAGAGTTTCCAAGGGGCAGCTGATGGATTTGAACGGCCAGCTCTTTGGTTAGCGGCCAAGCTCTTAACCACTGTACCACCAGAGTTAGTATTTACAACCTGTAGGATTATCAGATCACAAAATGGAGGACAACCACACAGTACTGGGAATCATGGCCTAGCCAAGTTCACACACATTTTGGGGGAACGCAATTCAGTCCATAATGGTAGCTAGGGCAATAAGCCCCACAAAAAATTCTTGCCACCTCAGTCAAGTTTCTAGGGGTTCAGTGGTGCAGAGAATATCAAAACATTCCCTCCAAAATGAAAGACACATTGATGCACCTCACACCACCTACCACAGAAAAAGAGGCATAACACTTGCTAGGTCTTTTTGGATTGTGGAGGCAAGCTATGCCACATGTAGGTGTGCTACTTTGACCTATTGACAAAGTCATCTGTAAAGTTACCAGTTTTGTGTGGGCACTAGAGAAAGAGGAGGCTCTGTAGCAAGTTCAGGCTTCAGTCAACTTGGGTCTTATGATTCATAACATTCAAATTGATACTGGAGGTTTCTGTGGTAAATAGGAATTCTGTGTGGAGATTCTGGGAAACACCAATAGCAGAATCACAGTGTAGTTCTCCAGTATTTTGGAGAAAATATATACTCCTTTACCTCAAAATCTATTCTGCTTTTGAAAAACAACTTCTGGCTTGCCGATTGACCTTGGTGAGGAATGAATGTCTAATTTAGGGAAAACAGGTGACTGTGCAGTATGAACTTCCATCATGAACTGAATGTTGTCTGATCTATTAAGCCCTAAGTTTAGGCGTGCTCAGTAGCAATCTATCATCAAGTGGAAATGGCTTATAAGAGAATGAGCTCAGGAAGATTCAGAAGTAAGTTTCATGAGTAGGTGGATTTGATTCCTTTGACAACAATTTTTCTTGAACTGTCTTCTCTCCTTTAATCCATGCCTATGGCATCCTAGGGAATTTCTTACAACCAGTTGACTGAGGAGGAAAAACCTCAAGCCTGCTTTTCAAGTGAGTTTGCCCATTATGCTGGTACCACACAAAAGTAGCATTGCAGCCACATTGACTGACAGTGGTGAAGGAAAAATCCCCCAGTGGACAAAACATCAAGGGTACATTTGGGTTGCTCACCTTGGCTGGAGTGTCAGAACTACCAATCTACATTGATTCAAAGGCAATGGCTAATGGTTTGGCTAGGTGTTAAGAGACTTGGAAGAAACAGGATTGGAAAATTGGTGATAAGAAAATCTGGGGAAGAGGTATCTGAATGGACCTCTCAGAATGGGCACAGACTATGAAGGTAAATATGTCCTATGTGAATATACACCAAGGGCAAACCACTGCAGTGGGAGCTCTTTGACATAGACAAAATGTCACACACTCTGGATGGGTCAACATCTTTCCTTTGGCACTCAAGTGCTTACTCAATGAGCCCATGAACAAAAGGGGCCTTGGTGGGAGAGTTGGAAGTTATGTGTTAGCTCAAAAGCTTGATTTTTCCCTTATCAAGGCTTATCTAGCTAATGGTACTGTGGAGAGCCTTATCTGCCAACTACAGAGCTGACTCTCAGCCCCTGATATAATGCCATTTCCCAGGGGAATCAGTCAAACACACGGTGAGAGATTGATTGCATTAGCCCTCTTTCATCATGAAGATGGCTGAGGTTTATGTTCTCTGTAATAGACACATATACTTGTATATGGATTTGCCTTCCTTGCTTCTAATTCTTCTGCCAGAATCATCTTAATAAACTCACAGAATTCCTAATCCACCATCAAGATATTCCCCATAGCATTTTTCCTGATGAAGGAACTATTTTCACTACAAAGGATGTACAGCAGTGGTCACATACCCATGGAATTATCTAGTCTTACCACATACCCTATCACATAGAAATGACTGGCCTGTTAAAAAATGGAATTGCTTATTGAAGACTCAGTTATGGTGCCAGTTGGAAGAAAACACCCTGAGAAGATGAGAGCCTATCTTAGAAGATGCAGTGCATGCTTTATATCAGAGAGCATTATATGGTGTTGTGCCCCCCATAGCCAGAATGCATGGGTCTTAGAATGAAGGAAGTGGACATATTAGTGAATCTTCCCACTATTATAACCAGTAACCCACTGGCAAAATTTCTGTCTCCAGTCTTTGTAACTTTGAGCTGTGCTGATTTGGAGGTCTAGTTCTCCAAAAGGATGAATGCGTCCACCAGTGACATAACAGTGGTTTCACTGAATGGAAAGATGGGGTAGCCATGCAGTCATTTTGGGCTTTTGATGTCACTAGACCTACAGGTAGAAAAAGAGGTTATTCTACCGGCTGGAGTAATTCCTATCAATTACCAAGGAGGGGTTGGGTTGCTACCACACGGTAGGTGTAGAGAAGAAGACTATGTCTGAATCCCCAGGGCACTTCCATGCCTAATAGGTGGCCAAATGGTTAAACACTTGGCTGCTAACCAAAAGGTTGGCAGTTCGAACCCACCAGCTGCTCTGTGGAAGGAAAGACCTTGCAATCTGCTCCTGTAAAGATTGTTGTTGTTGTTGTTAGGTGCTGTCGAGTCAGTTCCGACTCATGGTGACCTTACGTACTACAGAACAAAGCACTGCCCAGTCCAGTGCCATGCTCACAATCATTGCTATGCTTGAGCCCGCTGTTGCAGCCACTGTGTCAACTCATCTCATTGAAGGTCTTCCTCTTCTTCACTGACCCTGTACTTTACTAGGCATGATGTCCTTCTCCAGGGACTGATCCCTCCTGATATCATGTCCAAAATATGTAAGCTGTAGTCTTGCCATCCTTGCTTCTAAGGAGCGTCCTGGTTGTACTTCTTCCAAGACAGATATGTTCGTTCTTTTGGCAGTCCATGGTATATTCAATATTCTTCACCAACTCCACAATTCAAAGGCATCAATTCTTCTTTGGTCTTCCTCATTCATTGTCTAGCTTTCACATGCATATGATGTGATTGCAAATGCCATGGCTTGGGTCAGGCACATCTTTGTCTTCAAGGTGACATCTTTGCTTTCGAACACCTGAAAGAGGTCTTTCACAGCAGATTTGCCCAGCGCAACGTGTCTTTTGATTTCTTGACTGCTGCTTCCATTGGTGTTGATTGTGGAGCCAAGTAAAATGAAATCCTTGACAATGTCAATCTTTTCTATTTATCATGACGTTGAGGATTTTTGTTTTCTTTACGTCGAGATGTAATCCATACGGAAAGATTACGGCCTAGAAAACCTTACCGAGCAGTTTTGCTCTGTCATATAGGGTCACTATGAGTTGGAATTGACTCGACAGCACCTAACAACAACAACACGGGTAAACAATAACAAAAAATGCAGGATTATTAAGGACTTAGACCCTTTGAGCATGAGGATTTGGATCACTTCACAAGATAAAGGACCCCAATCCACTGAGTTTATGGCTAAAAAGGGGAGAAATATAAAATGGTAACAAAAGAAGGAAGCTGTAGATGGCAGTTGCTGCCTGTTTACCAATTATGGAATCAAGGAATGTGGTACATTTCTATATTTTCACTTTACTCTTTATATGTATGTGTTCCTTTGAACATGCTACCATTTTCTTTTTCTCCCTCCTTAGCATAATTATTTTTTATACAAATTTTTGGAGGTTAACT
Source organism: Elephas maximus indicus (assembly GCF_024166365.1). Classification (NCBI taxonomy): domain Eukaryota; kingdom Metazoa; phylum Chordata; class Mammalia; order Proboscidea; family Elephantidae; genus Elephas; species Elephas maximus. The sequence goes on along the minus strand of NC_064828.1, from coordinate 32,421,728 downwards.
TTACATTTAGTCTGTAGGTAACAGAAGAGTCAGTGGGACTTCCTCTGAATTTGAGAAGTAATTAATTGAGAGATGGGTGTAGTGACTGTTGGTAATGACAGTTTCCTCATTTTGAGGAAAGAATGAGAACTTCCTAATTTGTTCAAAGGATAGATGTATCATGTTAGGTGTAAACAGAGTTATTTTATTGTCGTTTGTAAGTTCAAATACATACAAACCAGTTGCCATCGGTTTTCAATGGCTGATTTTTCAGAAGTAGATCACTGGGCCTTTCTTCCAAGGTGCCTCTGAATGGACCCAAATCTTCAATCAAATATGTGTAGAAGGGTGTATAAGGAAGTAGCCAGAGGGATAGATGTGCCAGTTATCAATTAAGTGCCTCTTAACTCCAAATTCACCCTTCATTGACCTTCTTGTAATACTGGATCTGGACCCTGTAAATACCTCCAGCTGGCATAATGTTAAGCTTTGTCAGTAAAGGGTGTTAGAAGGACACTGCAGAAGGAAGAGGCTTTTCTTCATGGTTCTGGTTCATTTTCCTCACTTGCTCCTACAGAGCTTAGCCAGCATGTAGGACACCCATTGGCGCTCACTTCCGTCATGTTTCAGTGATAGCCCCACAGGTGGCTTCTCGGTGAGTTTCAGAAGCACCCTAGCTAGCTTCCCAGCTAGTTCAGCAGTTTGCCTGCTTACCAGCCTTTGTCTTTGGCACTTCAGCAAACTTCTCCACCATCCAGCAGGCTATGGCCACACACTCCCCACTGAGGTCTGAATCATAGCCTTGGCAGAAGGAGGGTGCTTATTCTAAGTGTTCCTTTCTTGGGAACTGTGACTTAGTCCTAGGATAAGAGCTTCTCCTACATGTGTTATTCTTATATTCTTTAGAGTTCACTTTACACCCTACTCGTTAATCCCCTGTTATTTAGCAATTCTTTATTTTAAACTTTCCTTGTTCTAATTGCAGTGGCTTTTTCCTCTTGAGTGGTCCCTGATTAAGATAGTAGGAGTCCATGAAGTGCATGAGGAGAGGAAAGAGCATTGATGGAGGAAAACTCCCACTGCCGTTGAGTCGATTCTGACTCATAGTGACACTATGGGACAGAGCAGAACTGCCCTATAGAGTTAGCAATCACAAATCATGAAACACTACCATTCTTTTAAGAAACTACTTAGCTATGACATGATGAACGCATGTGGGGGTGGTATGGAGTGGCATAGGAATTAGGGGAAATGTAACAGCACCACCTAAGTCTGAATAATCCTTCTTAGCCAAGAGAAGAATGTATTTTAGGCCATGCTATATAGTTTTTGGGGAAACCCTGATGGCGTAGTGGTTAAGTGCTACAGCTGCCAACCAAAGGGTCTGCAGTTCGAATCCACCAGGCACTCCTTGGAAACTCTATGGGGCAGTTCTACCCTGTCCTATAGGGTCGCTATGAGTCAAACTCGACTTGATAGCACTGGGTTTGGTTTTTTGGATATAGTTTTTGGAGCCTTGGTGGTACAGTGGTTAAGAGGCTGGCTGCTAACCAAAAGTCTTCAGTTTGAATCCACCAGCCACTCCTTAGAAACCCTATGAGGCAGTTCTACTCTGTTCTATAGGGTTTCTATGAGTCAGAGCCAACTTGACAGCAACTAACAACAGCAATAATAACATACATTTTTTATTTCAAAAGTATTGGTTGTCAGGTACAGGGTAAATATACTTAGTATTTTTTTTTTACATACTCTTACTTTAAGTGGAGCTGGTAATAAGAATTCTCTTCCACAAATTTTTCAGGTTAATGGATAGCTAAACTGATAACTGAAAAATATTGTATCTAAGAGGTAAACTCAGTGTCAGCCTATAGAGAAGGATTGCCCCACAGTGGCTAGATAGATACCTTACAAAAAATAATGTTTGTAACCCCTAGAGGGTTTGTGCTTTGCTTCCCATGCAAAATTAGTCACTGTGCCATCCAGAGCACAGTAATACATAGCTGAGTCTTCCTCTTGAGCGGATTGTTTCTTCAGATGGAAGGTCATCTTGCCTTTATCAAGGTCAGTCGTAAAGCCTTTGATGCTGTTCCCTGTGATGTGTCTCAGAAGTAACTGGAGTCCTTTCTTGGGATACTGGACATACCAGGAGAGAACAGGACTCCCAGAATATGAGTAGTTGCACTTCATTTGCACTGGGGTGCCTTCAAACACAAAGATGTGGTCCTTAGGCTGAGTCACTGTCTGGGGCCTTGTTCCTCCTGTAACATCAATTCTGGATCAGGGAGAGCCTTAAACACTGAGAAGAATATTTCCATAAACTTATTCAAAATCAGAGGACCATAGGGAGTAGGAATAAAATGAGACTTTACTCACTGAGTGTGAAGACCATCAGAAGCACTGAGATGAGGATAAGCTTCATGTCCAAGCTGTGGGAAAACAGAAGGCTTTTTTCTGGAGCTTTTTTCTGGAAACAATTCAGCCACATGGACACTCTGACACAGTGGTGGGTTTACCCAGCACATAAATTAAAAAGCCCTTCTTCAAAGGGCCTGGTTGCTTTCTGTTCCTTGTTCCCCTATTTACAAAGCTCAATTTGTGTAGCACTTCCCTCTAGGGGCCAAATCTGATACTGCAGGTAATTCCAAGCTTCATGTATCGTTCAGATTCTCTTTTTAAAAGAGAAATAAGGAGGGATTTCCTCCACAGTTAATGAGATAAAGTGTTGTTGTTATTAGGTGCCATCCAGTCAGTTCTGACTCAAAGTGACACTATGTACAACAGAACAGAATACTGCCCAGTCCTGTACCATCCTTACAGTCATCACTATGTTTTAGCCCATTGTTGCAGCCATTTCCTCCAGGGTTTTCCTTTTTTCTACAAGATTTTTGAAAAATAGGCCATAAACAAAGGAACAATCACTTGCCCTAGCAAGAGGGGGATCTAGACAGATGGTAGCCTGAATATGTCTCTGATGCCCTGTCCTTAGCCAAGGAGCTTCTGTGGCCACCAGCCAGGCTATGCCCAGAGAGGCCAAGTGAAGTATCTTCTTATTTTGGAGTCGTATATAAATCTCAGATTAAATAGCAAGGAGTTCCAGGATAAAGAGCAGAAAACTATGGGTCATGAAGAGAGCTTAGCCTTAGGAAATTAATGGACCTGGGTGATGGGCTGGAAGAAGGAAAACGCTAATTCTTTTGAGAATGTTTCTTCTCTGGCAGGCCCCCAAATAGTTGAGAAGAAAGTAATAGGTATGCTGAGCCCCATTTGTCCGTAAATGAAGGACAGCATAAGGAGATCAGGGAGCAAAGAGAATTCCTTCTAGTTTTTCATCAGATACTGACATTGCTGCTATTAATACTCTGCTGACTGCTACATTGCTGACCACAGACACAGAAATATCTAGGCTTTTCACCCTTACAGGATTACCTTCTCTTAAGGTGCCCCAGTAATCAGATATGTCAGGAGGGGAGCGAAAAACAGGAAAGAGGCCAGAGAGAGATAGGGCCTCATCTTGGTCAGGTGTACCCTTAAGAGTTATCAGGGTCAGTGCCCCAATTTTCTTAACCAGAAATTAGGGCACATAGTTTGGAAAGTGATTAAGAATCCAATTATGAGAAAAAATTCATTTATTCATCACAAAGAAAGAATATTTGATTGAATGCACTATTTATTTAATCTTCTTAAAGAAGTAAATGAAATTAGAATTCTGTAAGCCTAAGACATACAGTCATCGTGAACACATAAAATGTCTCCAACAAGACTCTGGTTGATAGATAAAGAAATAGGACATGCACGTGATGGCCACCCGGACCTCATTTCCATTTCCCCTTTTCTCTTTTCTAACCCCTCCTCTTACTCTGCAGGCCCATATGGCCAATCCTGCTCTGTGAACATGAGGTGTAGGCCACATTTTGAAATTGAGATAAACATGTCCTCTTTTTATTCTCCAAAATCTCTCCTTTCCTTTCTGTTCTCTCCTCTCTCTACATATGTTTTCTTTCTTTTTTTCTCTCATTTCTTTTTCTTATCTCCCTTTTTTCTGTTTTTCTAGTCTCAGAAGGTTTGAAAGAAGGTTGTTGTTGTGGTTGTTGTTAGGTGCCATCAAGTTGGACACAACTTATAGTGACCCTATGTACCACAGAACAAAACACTGCCTGGTCCTGTGCCATCCTTGTAATCATTGTTATGCTTAAGCCCATTGTTGCAGCCACTGTGTCAGTCCATCTTGTTGAGGGTCTTCCTCTCTTCCACTGACCCTGTACTTTACCAGACAAGATGTCCTTCTCCAGGAACTAATCCCTCCTGTTAACATGTCCAAAGTATGTAAGATGCAGTCTCACCATCCTTGCTTCTGAGGAGCATTTTGGCTGTACTTCCTCCAAGACAGATTTGTTCATTCTTTTGGCAGTCCATGGTATAGTCAACATCACAGTTCAATGGCTTCAATTCTTCTCCAGCCTTCCTTATTCATTGTCCAGCTTTCACATGCATAGGAGGTGATTGAAAATGCCATGGCTTGGGTCAGGCACACCTTAGTCTTCAAGGTGACATCTTAAGGTGACAACTGAAGGTAACAATGAGAAATATTGGGGAAGTTTTGAAGTCATTTTAGAGGTTTGTACATTAGCATTTAAGTCATAAAAATGGAAACAGGTAATACATATGTTTTCTTTAGGATCTTACAGCTTCACTATGGCTCTAGAACATTTCTATTGTCAATACCTCCTGAGGAATCATCTCTGTTACACCCATCACAGACACAGACCTTCCTCACTCCAACACAGTGATGAATATATGGAGAGTTCTCCTGTGCTTATAGAGATGTAACTGGTCCATAAAAAAAAACTAAGGCTCTCCTAACTGCCTCTAACCCTCATTATAATTTTCACTATCAAAGATTTGACTATCTGGGACACTGAAAGAAATTCCTCATTTAAACTAAAGCCTAGAGTGCCACATAGTGGTCTAAAACCATCGGGTCAACTAGCTCATCAGTAATCACCAAAGCCCAAGTGCCCTCATTCCATTCTCCCCTAAGGAACCATCTGCTGATTGTCAGGAACAATTAATTATTAGACTAGATGGGAAGTGTTCTTTTTTTTAAGTGAATTGGTTTCTTTCCCCAAATGCAATTTTGTGGAGGTTACTGTCTTAAAATATTTTGTCAAATTATATCTTTTGAGATTGAATGTGATTTCTCCAATCTAGCTCAAAATAAATTTGCAACCATTTATTAAAGGTCTACTTTATAAAAAAAAAAAAAAAAAAAAAATTTTTTTATAAGCTAGATCTTATTTTAGATTCTAAGAAATTAAAAATAAGCAAGACATTGTCTCTACTTGCAAGATGTTTGCAGTCTAGTGGGAAAGACAAATATGTGTGTGTGTGTGTGTGTTCTTATACCATAACAGAGGGAAAAAGTAGCACCTTAAAATGTACAAGTTGAATCTAGAAAAAGGAGATATCTCTCATAACAGAGGACAGTTAGACAAAGATTTAAGGAGAACATGGTCATTTTGTCTTTTTCTTAGAAAAGGTAGACAGGAATGTAATCAAGAGATTAAGTAGAGATACTAGCTCGAGAGTAAAATAGAGACCCTCCCCAGGTGAAAATAAAAGAGGAGAAGCTGGACAGAGATGATGCAGGAGAAGGAAGTCGGGGAATATAATATAAAGAACATAAAGTATAATGGAGTTTTTTTTAAAATTTATTTTATACTTACAAGGGACATATAAATATATTCTCCTTACTTAAAAATATAGTTTAAATTCTTCTTTAACTACAACTTCCAAATGCATAATAGCTTGCCATGAGAGTTACTTACTTAATTACATGTCTTAAGGACCTATTGGTGGAAGCTAACATATCTGCTTCATAATATTCCATGGTATGGATTTATCTTTTTCTGAACCGTTTTTTGAGTAACATTTTGTGTGTTTAAAATTTCCCCCATTATTACATACATTGCCACAATAAATATTTTTTGAGCAGGCCTCCTTAGCAGAGGCCACAATGAAGTGAAGGGATAAGTCATGTGGCTCCTACAAGGCAAAGGAATGAGCAACTGCAAAGACACCAAAGCAGGAAAGTGATTGACATGTTAGAGCAACAGCAAGCAGTGCAGTGAGGCTGGAGCAGAATGGATGAGACAGTAGCTAATGTCAAAGGGTCAGCAGGGAGCCAGATGGAGTAGAGCCATGTAGGATAAAGAGTTTGGTTATCATCTGAGTGAGATGGGAAACCACTGGAGGGTTGTGAGCAGAGAGGCAACATGATCTGAATTATGTTTTTAAAAGATGACTCACTGCTATGTGGAGAACAGACTGAAGGAGGACAAGGATGAAAGAAGGAAAATCACTTAGGGTTATATCCATAAACCAGGCAAAAGATTAAAGTGGTTTGGCTCAAGACAGTAAAGTGGAGGTCATGAGAAGAGATTGATTATGGACATATTTTGAAAGAATATCTGATAGAATTGTCTAATGGATCAAGTGGGGTTATGAGAAAAAGTAAGACAACAAAGGAGAACTTCAAAGCTTTTGGACAGTGGAGCCAGGAAAATGGTCAATAGAGTTGCCTTTTACCTAAATGAAGGAAAGTGCACAAGGAGAAGGTGTGATGTAGGGAGAGCTCAGTGGTTGAAGGGATGGAAATCAGAAGATTATTTTCAGGTAGTATAAGATAGAGATGCCCAAATGGAGATGTTAAACGGATCATTTGACATACAAATCTGAAAATCGGAGAAACCATCTGAGCTTCAGATATGAACTTGGGTATTAGGTGTTTTAAGCTAAAAGACTGGATGACATCAGCTGGGGGTAAAATGTTGACAGGGAATGAAAAGGTACAAGGATACATTCCTGAAAGCATGACGTTTAGAGACCCAGGTGAGGAAAAACCAATAAAGGAGACTAAGAGGAACAACTGATGATATAGGAGGAGAATAAAATAAGAGTGGTGTCTCTAAAACCAAGTAAAGAAAGTATTTCAAGAAGAAGATGTTCTACAATGTCAGTCACTGCTCCTGTGCCAAGTAAGATAAATTAAAAATATTGTGCTAATAGATTCATGTATATTAAAAGGCTAAATTGTCCTATTAAAACATAAAGACTATCTGGATAATTTTAAAATCCAGCTCTATGCTGCTTAAGAATCACAGCTCAAATGAAGTGGCACAGAAAGTTGAAAATGTAAGATTGAGCTCTTACCACTGTAGCTGCCTGCAGGCCCTCAGTCAGCACCACCACAGCCACCATGACCACCATATCCAACAAGATGTCCAAGAGGAAGTTCAGTTCAAGTGAAGGGTCAGTAACAGAGGAACCCAAGAAAAGAATGATGTGACTCCTGTCTCTGAAAAAATGTGAACCTAAGCCCTGGTGGCACAGTGGTTAAGAGCTCAGCTGCTAACCAAAATGTCAGCAGTTGGAATCCACTAAACACTGCTTGGAAACCCTTTGGGGCAGTTCTACTCTGTGCTATAGGGTCACTATGACTCGGAATCCACTCAGGTGTTTGGGGTGTGAAAAAGGCATAATGAAAGAATACATCTTTTGTCAGAAAAATGCCAAGCAAAAATGAAAAGGTGAACCAAAAGAAACCTGGAAGAGACGGCACACCAAGAAGAAACTAAAAAATTACTAGCAGCCAAATAAACTAAAAGTGAGGCTATATGAATCTATGATGCAGTAGAAGAGGAAGTCAAGTCTGAATCATATCTTTGAATATAAATCCTCTAGCCCTTTTTTGTTTAGTTCAGAGGACTATTTTAATGCATGTTTTAATAGCTCTAAAGATACATTTATAGTAAGGTGGGAATCCCACTTTATCTCATCTTATAAAACAGATTTAGGTATACATTTTTTTTAAGAAGCAAAATAATTCTATGCTACCTGAAATTATCAAATGTAGAATTAAAGGAAGCTTACCACGTGCGTAAATTTTTTATCCTTTGAGGAAGAGGTTTTGTATTTTGTTTATTTTTTATTCTGTCATATGAAATAGATCATAAATAACAATTTCAAGTCATAACCATGAGGATAAAATATCTTAGTAACATTTGATTTTTGACACAATTGTTTCAAAGTAAATAAAATTATTCCCCAGTCTTGGATATCTCTATTAGAATTAATGCAGTCTCTGATATTGTGAGTTTGGTAGTGGACATCTAGATTTTCCTATGAACTCTGTTCAAGAGCTTTGAAAGACTGGTAATTTTCATTGAATGTGTAATTTAATATTACATCATGAATTGGTGTCATTTTAAAAAATAAAATGCCTAAGAGTTTTTCAGTTTTTTCAATAGTTATTGTACTTGCTATCTTCTTTTTATGGATGAACTGAGTCAAAATTTTAGTTTGAAAAATCAAATCACTGGAATTGCTGCTTTTAAAAAGCTTACAATGGAGTTTAACTTTTGGATTGTTCAATATTTGCATAGAGTTATGTTTAATTGACTCATCCATTTTGTGTAATACTCAGAAGATAAGAAATGTAGGTATTATGAGAAAAAAAACCTATTTTAAAACATGGCAATATCACAAAAATGGAACATTATGTATGTGTTAGAAGTTAAGCTTCAAATCTAGGCTGAGAGGCTATGCTTCAGTAATTGAGAATCTGTGCTGCACAAAATGTTAGCTAACATTAAAACCAAGTGTTCGGTTATCCATGTATTGACCAACATCTGAGGCAGTGATAATTATCACAATGAATGCCAGAAATGATTTTTTTTTTTTTTTATAAAAATGCTGTTGCTTTTTTCACTACCGAATCCTGAAATGTTAGAATGTACTTTCTTCAGAGCATGGGGCATGAGTCTGGAAGAGAGGAGAGGGCATCACTCTTTGAGAAAAATTCACCAGAAGACCTTGGTCAGGTGCAGCATGCATCTGAATACAGCATTGCAGCGATGCTGAGACAAGTATCCCCAGGGCTCAGCCCACTCTGTCATTTTTGCCTTCACAGGACAGGGCACCTATTTAAAAACTCCCCAGGTTGAGTTCTTAAGTCACAGAAAGTCCCAATGTCTCATGAGGCTTGTGTTCAACTCCCCCCTGCAGTCTCAGTCACCATGTCACTCACAGCACAGAAGTACTCAGCTGAGTCCCTATAATGGGCTGAGGGTTTCCTCAGATGGAAGGAGGTTTCACTCTTCTTAAATTCAGCCTCAAAACCTTTGTTGCTTTTAATCTTCTTGTTCCCCACTGTGTACTTCAGGAGGAACTGGAGGCCTTGATTAGGATATTGCACATACCAGAAGAGGTATAGCATTATAGAAGATGATTAGGTGCACTTCAGCTCCAGAAGAGCTCTTTCGGAGACAGTGACATGGAGGTCCGGCTAGTTCACTGACGGGGCTCTGGTTCCTCCTGCAACATCAATGTTATATAAGCAACGCACCACTAAAATCTCTTCAGATTTGAACTGGAACCTGGTCATTTCTGTGGAACCAGGAAAGGAGATGGAATGCTACTCGCTCAGGGCAAAAATCATCTCGAGCACCGGGATGAAAAGCAGGAGGATGGCAGGCAGCAGGCCTCTGAGCAGGCAGGACAGTAGCTTAGGTCACTGAACCATTCCTGTGAGGAGGAGCAAGGAGGTTGGGCTGGACAAGTTCCTTGCTCTGGCAAGTTCTGACAACTGTTAAGAAGAGGCTTTCTCTTAAGAGTATGAGCATTTTCTAGTCTCTGATTCTCATCTTCATAGCTCTTTATCTGCACAGGCCTCAGTGAGGATGCTTCAGCCAGCTGCAAGGAGAAGAGGCTGAGAAGATGATGCCAATCTGCAATAAAACAGATGTCTCATTTCAGCCACATTGCCCTCTGGAGGCCAGACAAAGGACCCAGGATCCAAGTGAGCTAACTGTTCCTTTCTAATTTCAGGGATATGTTATCAAACCTCCTACAGAACATACTTCTTTTTCAAATCTGTGATGGTGTCACCTTCTGTGACCCTTGGTATTAATCCTAGATTCCATGAGAAATGGGAGTTTTGTAAGAAATAGAAGAGTACTTTACTTCACTGAGAATTTGGTCACAGAAGATAATTTGAGACACTCTCTATTGCTGTTTTTAAGCCATTCATCCAGCAGTGGAAATAAGATCAATTGCCTCAGGCTGAGCTGAGCTTCAGATGACCCTGTGATGCTGGTTGTCAGCATCAGAATGAGAGAAAGAAATGAATCCCTTATTCGGTACTAAATAAATTAGTCCAGAGAGTCATTCTTAAAATCAGCTGGGACAACATGTCGTTGATTAACTAACTGATCAAAATTAATAAAGGTAAAAAAATTATTTCTCAGGCAGAAAGACTTCCTGGTTTCAAGTAAACAATTTCTATATTTTTTAAGACTATCAGAAAATAACTCAGGCACTAAGTAGGAGAAGAAAGTGAGAGTACTGTTCCGGTTATCAGTGAAATAGGATAGACTATTATCACCAATTATAGGGACCACACATTAAAAAGGACATTGACAGAAGAGCATCTATAGAGAAAACTGAGCAGAATGATGAATAAAAACCAAAACCAAACTCGTTGCTGTCAAGTCGATTCTGACTCAACCTTTGGCATATAAATAACCCTATGGCATATAAATAAGTAGTTCTGGGAGGAATTAAAGAGAGAAAAAATAAATAAACCCATATGAACTCTATAAAACTTGAAGGTGTGTACAATCAGCAGACCAAAGCTGAGAGAAACTTCTAGGAGGTATAGAAGAGATGAAAGCAAATTGACAGTGACACTCAATGTATCTAAGCAAGCAGCAAGCAGGCCTATAAAACAAGAGCAGTCTGTTCAACTGTCTAATAGTAAGATGAAACTATTGAGACAGAAGACTTCCCCAACTGTTACAGATTGAATAGTGCCTCTTGAAAAAATATGTTGAAGTATTAACCCCTGCACCTGTGAATGTGACCCAGTTTAGAAACAGGGTCTTTGAAGATGTTATTAGTTATGTTGACATGAGACCATATTGGAATCCAAACCCATTGCTGTCGAGTGTATTCCGACACATAGCAACCCTGTAGGACAAAGTAGAATTGCTCCCGTAGAGTTTCCAAGGAGCACCTGGTGAATTTGAACTGCTGACCTTTTGTTAGCAGCTGTAGCTCTCAACCACTACGCCACCAGGGTTTCCCATATTGGGGTCCTAATCGTATATGACTGGTGACCTTATAAGAAAAGGAGAAGATACATAGAGACAGGCAGACAGAAGAAGGATGCCATGTGACAGGTAAGCTGTGAGCCAAGGAATGCCTGGAGTTATCAGAAGGTTGGAAAGAGGCATGAAACAGATTCTTCCTAAAACTTCAGAAGGAATCAACATGGCCAACACCCTGATTTTGGACTCCCAGCCTACAAAACTGTGAGACAATATATTTCTGTTCTTAGAAGCCACTTAGTTTTTGGTATTTTATTACAGCAGTCCTAGAAAACCAATGGGAACCCTGGTGGTATAGTGGTTAAGTACTACAGCTGCTAACCAAAGGGTCAGCAGTTTGAATCCGACAGGCTCTCCTTGGAAACTCTATGGGGCAGTTCTACTCTGTCCTATAGGGTTGTTATGAATCAGAATCAACTCGGCGGCACTGGGCTTGTTTTTGTTTGTTTGTTTGGTTGGTTTAGGAAACCAATACATCTCCCAACTCATTTTATCATGGAGACCATTGGAACCTTAAAAGAGATAACAAAAATAGGAGAGAAATCTCAGGTGAAACGTGAATCTGGCCAACAGCAACCCTTTTCACGAAATCAAAACAGCTCACTCTTCTCTGAGTATTCTGTTGACTTGTACCAGCCTGCAATCCGTTCTCCTCTTGGCTCCTGATTTATTTCTTGACCTTTACATTTTCTCTCACATGTAAGATCAAGGCATAGAGTCAGTTCGAAATGTTAAATGTTACTAGCGTGTGCATCTGATTCAAAATTTCAGACTGAGCATCTGAGCTCGTCTTTCGTCTCTACGAATTCTCACTGAAACAAATTTAGAAGCATAAAAGTGTAGAACAGTAAAAGTAATGAAAAGATGGAAGACGTTGACAATTCACATAATATGCAAAGTAGAAGTGAGCACAATGACAGATGAAACAAAGAGGGGGAAAGCACAGTCCAGAAAAAAACTATGAAAAGATTACAGTGGAAATAGAAGAGAAGTAAACCTATTCTTTGGGACCCTGGAAAGGTCTGAGCTGAGAAATAGAGTTGGTACAATGGAAGGTGAAAAGGACAAAACACAGGAGGGCAAACTGAAAGTTAATATGTGGAGTAACTGTAATATTCTCCTCCTGTACTTTTCATCCTGCCATTGTACCCATGTGTGAAAGGCATATAAACCAGCCTTTACTCCAGGCCTTCACTCTTTTCTAAAGTTGAAATGAACAATCTGGGAATATTAAAGTTTTTATTGCGGGTAGTGAACAAAGTTAAGCCATCTCCAAATTTAGGTGCAGGGAAAAAGTGACTTAAATACCCATTTTCTGCTCATTCACCTAATGAGAAGCCTGCCACTTAAAGTGATATGTCTGCTTGCCCAGACACCTGGCCAAACACCCCATTCAGGAAGAACTCTTGAGGAAAACATTTGCACAATAGCATAAGAAGTCCATTCGTGCTACTCAGTCCTTCATTCTTAAATATAAACTGAGAACAAAGCAACATTAGTCATTTACACATACTCATGAAAAAAATTTGTATTTCCACATGTGGAAACCCAGAGTCATCAACCATGATTTATTAAAGCCACTTCTGCCTATGAGTCCGAATCGACTCAATGGCACTGAGTTTCTGAGTTCTGCCTGGATATAAAGTGATAGGCAGAATGTCATGTAACCATTCCCAGAAGGAACTGAGAGAACATACTGGTTTCCTGGTCATTATTCTAAAAAAATTCTGAGTCTTAGTTTTGAGTAGTAACTCCTTACATTTGTTTAGAACTCTTCTTTTAACAAACCTACATTAACCTTAACCTACAGAATTCTCACTGAATAATGTAGCCTTAACCTACATTATTTTGATTCTTCAAGGTCGGCAAGGCTTGCTTTATAAAACTCATTAAACAGAGAAAGAAATTAAAACCTAGAATACAGAGCAGAAAAACTAGATTGTGCCCAGCTACCACTACCGACCGTTCTTATCAGGGGCCACAATTGGTGGACCCTGATAGAATCGGAGAAAAACACGAAACAGAACCCAAATTCTTAAAAAGTCCAGACTTACTGGACCGGTTGAGACTAGAGGATTCCCTGAGACTACTGCCCTGAGATACTATTTAAACCTTGAACTGAAACTACCCGAGTTCACCTTTTAGCAAAAAAACAGATTGGCACACAAAATAAAGGATATTACGCATGAGTTCGATGCTCCAGTAAAAAAAATCATCTATATGAGACCAAAAGCTCAACAATTACACTAAAAATGAAAAGATAAGGGGGCGGAGGCAGGAAATCAAGAGCTCTAGAAATGGAACAACCAGAATGTAATTAAAGAGAATGCTGACACACTGTAAAAAATGTCACTAATATCACTGAACATTTGTGTAGAAATTGTCAAAAGGGGACTTAAACTTTCACTGAAAACACAATAAAATATTCTTTTAAAAAAAACTTAGAATACAATAATTATAAAGCCTATCATCTATTGGAGCCCTGGCGGTACAGTGGTTAAGAGCTCGGCTGCTAACCAAAAGGTGGAGAGTCCAAATCCACCAGCTGCTCCTTGGAAACCCTATGGGGCAGTTCTACTCTGTCCTATAGGATCGCTATGAGTTGGAATGGACTTGACAGCAATGGGTTTGGTTTTTAAACAGGTATCATCTATGGAATGTTGATCATATGTCAGAGATTTCCATATTAATTGTCGATACTGTTGGTGCCCAGACAAGATCTCCTTTTCCAGACCAATGCACCCAATCTCCAGCTGCTGTGATTGTTGGCTACAACTGGATCCCTTTACCCCAGAAAATAGACCTCTGCCAATGAGAATCACTCTTTCTCAGGAAGTCACACCAAAGAAAGGCCATGGCCAATGACTACCTTATTTTTGGTCAGCTGTCTGGCCCAGTTGCCTCAGGGTGGGAAGGGCCAACTATGTGGTGCAATTCATGCCCAGATGAAATACACAGGAATCAAATTGACTACATCTGTGGAAAAAGGCAACAAAGAAGCTCAACATCACCAGTTAGAACAAGTTCAGGGGCCAACGGTGGAACGGAACATCAATTGCTCATATGTAAGTTCAAGCTGAAGAAAATTAAGACAAGTCCAGAAGAGCCAAAATACAACCTTGAGTATATCCAACCTGGATTTAGAGACTTCTTAAGAACAGATTTGATGCATAGAACACTAATAACTGAAGACCAGACAAGTTGTGGGATGACGTCAAGGACATCATACATGAAGAAAGCAAAAGGTCATTAAAAAGACAGAAAAGAAAGAAAAGGCCAAAATGAATGTCAGAAGAGACTCTAAAATTTGCTCTTGAACTTGGGATAACTAAAGCAAACAGAAGAAATAACAAAGTAACAGAGCTAAACCAAAGATTTCAAAGGGCAGCTCGAGAAGACCTGGAGTTAGAAAACCAAAACAGAAGAATACATTCAGCATTTCTCAACCTGAAAGAATTGAAGGAAAAATTCAAGCCTCTAGTTGCAATATTGAAGGATTCTATGGGGAAAATATTGAACAAAACCAGAAGCATCAAAAGATAGAAAGAATACACAAAATCACTGTACCTAAAAAAACTGGTCAACATTCAACCATTTCAGTAGGTAGCATGTGATCAAGAAACAATGGCATTGAAGGAAAAAGTCTAAGCTACACTGAGTGCATTGGTGAAAAACAAGGATCCAGGAATTGATGGAATACCAACTGAGATGTTTCGACAAACTGAAGCAATGCTGGAAGCACGCACTCATCTAATGCCAAGAAATTTGAAAGACAGAAACCTGGCCAACTGACTGGAAGAGATCCATATTTGTGCCCATTCCAAAGAAAGATGATTCAATGGAATATGAAAATTTTCAAACAGTATCACTGATAATATCTTGAAGATCATTCAAAAATAGTTGCAAAGGTACATCAACAGAAAACTGCCATAAGTTCAAACCAGTTTAAGAAGAGGATGTGGAATGAGGGATATTATTGTTGATGTCAATTGGATCTTGACTGAAAGCAGAGAATACAAGAAAGATGTTTACCTGTGTTTTATTGACTATGCAAAGGCATTCGGCTGTGTGAATCATAACAAATTATGGATAACATTGCACATAGGAATTCCAGAACACTTAATTGTGCTCATGAGGAAACTGTACCAAGAGACAATCATTCAAATAGAACAAGGGGATACTGCATGGTTTAAAATCAGGAAAGGTGTGCATCAGGGTTGTATCCTTATGCAGTCTGTATGCTGAATAAATAATCTGAGAAGCTAGATTATATGAAGAACAACAGGGTATTGGATTGGAGAAAGACTCATTAACAACCTGCATTATGCAGATGACACAACCTTGCTTGCTGAAAGTGAAGAGGACTTGAAGCACTTACTGATGAAGATCAAAGACTACAGCCTTCAGTATGGATTACACCTCAAAATAAAGAAAATGAAAATACTGACAACTGGATCAATAAGCAACATCATGATAAACAGAGAAGAGGTTGAAGTTGTCAAGGATTTCATTTTACTTGGATCCACAATCAACACCCATGGAAGGAGCAGTCAAGAAATAAAACACCATATTGCTTTAGGCAAATCTGCTGCAAAAGACCTCTTTAAAGTGTTAAAAAGCAAAGATATCACTTTGAGGACTAAGGTGCACCTAACCCAAGTCATGATATTTTCAATCACCTCATATGCACGTGAGTGCTGAACAATGAATAAGGAAGACCAAAGAAGAATGGATGCATTTGAATTACGGAGTTGGCAAAGATTATTGAATATACCATAGCCTGCCAGAACAGTAAACAAACCTGTCTTGGAACCAGAATGCTTCTTAGAAGGGAGTGTGACAATACTTCATTTTACATATTTTGAACATGTTATCAGGAGGACCCACTTCCTGGAGAAAGAAGTCATGTTTTGTAAAGTAGATGGTCAGCAAAATGGAAGACCCTCAACAAGATGGATTGACACAGTGGCTGCAACAATGGGCTCAAACAGCAACAATTGTGAGGATGGGGCAGGACTGGACAGTGTTTCATTCTGTTGTACATTGGGTTACTATGAGTCCAAATCAATTTCATGGCACCTAACAGTAACTAGGAGTCAGGAAAGATGAACATTCATAGTAATCTTTTTTTTTTTTTTAATTGTACTTTAGATGAAGGTTCACAGAACAAACTAGCTTCTCATTAAACAGTACACATATTGTTTTATGACATTGGTTAACAACACCATGACATGTCAACAGTCTCCCTTCTTGAACTTGGGTTCCCCATTACCAGCTTTCCCGTCCCCTCCTGTCTTCTAGTCATTGCCCCTGGGCTGGCATGCCCCGTTAGACTCGCTTTGTTTTATGGGCCTGTCTAATCTTTGGCTGAAGGGTGAACCTCAAGAGTGACTTCATTACTGAGTTAAAGGATATCCCAGGCCATACTCTTGGGGTTTCTCCAGTCTCCAGGCCTCTTTTTGTGAGTTAGAATTTTGTTCTACATTTTTCTCTAACTCTGTCCGGGACCCTTCTTTGTGATCCCTGTCAGGGCAGTCAGTGGTGGTAGCCAGGCACCATCTGTTTGTATGGGACTCAGTCTCGTGGAGGCTGTGGTAGCTGTGCTCCATTAGTCCTTTGGACTAATCTTTCCCTTGTGTCTTTAGTTTTCTTCATTCTCCCTTGCTCCCAAACAGGTCAAAGAGTAGAGTATCTTAGATTGCCACTCACAGGCTTTTAAGACCCCAGATGCTACTCACCAAAGTAGAATGTAGAACATATTCTCTACAAATGATAATAATCTTTGGTGTTCCCAATTCTCCTCACCTGCATTTGCTAAGATATACTCAGTGCCATAGGATGTTCAATAATTGATCCATGCAGGTCTTTACTACCCATAACAAAGCCCCTTGGACTCTGGAACTTTTTTAGATACTTACTCAGGGCTCCTTCTCAGGATACCCCCAAATTATTCTGTGTTCCTACGCTCTGCTGGGGCCTTGAGGCATTATATAGATTCACACTCCTCATCATCTCCATGCTGCACTCAAGTATATAGGAACCAATCTACTCTCCCACAAGGCTCAAGCCAAGAATCTTGAATTCTACTCAGCCTACACCCAGAAACGGTAATGTAGACTCTCTGCAACTATCTGTTTCTTTGTTTGTTTGTTTTTGCTCCCCCTGGTGTCACCCTCTTACTCTAGTCCTTCCAACTACCCATCAAATGTATCCTTTTCTCACCCAGGAGTGGGGTTGAGGCTGAAGGCAGAGATAAAGTGGGAGTTCTGTAAATAAGATAATGTATGACTTAACTTTCTCAAAGTAGTGACTACTTTCTTCCTTTTTCATTTCTGTTTGCCATTCCTTTCCTAAAGAAATGAATGTCAAACAGCTTTAGTAACTACATAGGGCAAGAGCAAGCTTGTACAAGGAACTGTGAGGAAATATCTCAGCTATCAGATTAAAATATTTTCCTGTCATATATAAAGAGCATGTATGATAAACCAATCCCATTGAGTAAAGCTGTGGTATAAAACTAGAATGGAAAGAAGACTGGCAAATATTTCAATCATTTATTCAGACCAATATTTGGTCTTTAATTTCCCATCAGGATAAATTATTTTCAGAATAATGAAAATACTTCCCTAATGAGTCACACATTTCGTACTATTAATCCTAATTTCCACTTGCATCTAGAGAGCAAGCAGAGTTTCTCTGCCTCACAGTCTAAGCTTTATGTCAGACATTCCTGGAGCCACAGCTGCAGGTTTGGGTATGGGCTGCAGGTGGCTGGGGAGCACTGTGTGCTTACTGCACAGAGGTAGGTGGCTGAATCACTGGGCTGGGAGTCTGCAATGAGCAAGAAGACATACTGGCTGCCTTTATTAAGCTGTGTTGTAAATCTTCCTTGCTTGTTTTCGTCCTTGGAGTATACGGATATCAGAAACTCAGGGCCTTTCCCATAATACTGTCTGTACCACATGAAGTACTGAGAATTACGGTCCTCATATGTACAGTTGAGAGAGGCTATGGCTCCCTCTGGAATACTCAGGGATCCAGGCTGCTCCACTCCCTTCTGTTGGCTTGGTGCGCCTGTACAAAAAGACAGTGGTTAGACAAAGAAGGTTGGTTGGGTAGTAGATGCTTACTGTCCAGAATTAAATTACCTTTTCCCAGGCCTCCCATCTCCCCTGCCTCCTGGACCTTCAATTTAGTTAGAGAAGAAAATTGATATTTCTTCCCATAGGCCAAGAGGAGGAAATAACTCCAAATACTCCATGTTCCCCTAGACAGTGATGCCCAAAACTCACAGTTTAACTGAAGCCATAGGATCATTAATGAAACTCTTGACAATTTCATCATTCTTTTCTTTTCTCTCCTGGTTCACTGAGGATTCAAAATTTAAACCCTAAAAAAAAATTAATCTAGCTCAAGCATTTCTAATTCTTCTGCTTTAGAAATTATAAAAAGAATCTCTTCTACCAATTAGAAAAAAAGGCTCTTTTCACCACCCCTGCTACATTGTCAAGCTCCTCCCGCTTCCCTCATATGTCCACCTGTGCGTGTGTGAGAGAGAGCAAGAGAGAGAGAGTGAGAGAACACTTAAGAACTTTCTTCGGGAGGTCTCTGAAAAAACACTGCCATCTTGTGACTCATGACAGAGAACAAAGAAATAGCTGAAATGCAAAAACATTGTGTGAACTGGTAAAAGTAAAACTCTGACACTTTGGTTAAATTAAAAATTTGAGAAGCAAAGTCAATGTGTGTGTGTGTGTGTGTGTAGATGAAGCTATGTCTGTGTGTGTGTAGATGAAGCCATGTCTGTGTATGTGTGTAGATGAAGGAGATGTGTGTGTGTGTGGGTGTAGATGAAGGGGATGTGTGTGTAGAAGGAGGTGTGTGTGTGTAGATAAAGGAGGTGTGTGTGTGTGTGTGTGTAGATGAAAGAGGTGTGTGTATGTGTTTTACATCAAATGGCAACTCTTGTCTCAGCAAACCTGTTGTGGTGGACTCGGTTCCAACTCATAGTGATCCTATAAGCAAGAATAGTTAATTCAAATAGCTACCCTCCTGCACTGGAGAATTACACATGAAGTATTTGATTATAGGAATCTGCAAGAGTTCATGAGTTCTTTGGGATTCAAGGAGCATTTCATACTGCATAATTCCTCTCTGTGTCAGACCACACACACATTCTACCTCTCCCTCATCTCCCATTTTTTAAACAAATCTGACTCAGAAGAACTCTTCCAAGACAGAATAGCCTAAATCTGACTGAACAAACATGGTTCCAGTTCACAGCCAAAGCAAACATTTTTTAACAAGTTCAGGGACTGGAAGAGCTGGAAATTCTTCATTCCATTTCATACTAGTAACACTTATTATTTAAACCCTCTTTTTTAACAAGTGGTTTCATTACTGCTGGGGGCTGGGGGATATCCAGGTTCCCCACTGGCCTTCATTGACACCTGAGGACAGAGAGGCTTTTTGGTACTGCTGCGCGGGTCAAGGTTTAGGCTCCCTATTAGGCTTCTACTGATACCACCTTGGCTGAGAGGTAGAAGGTGCCTGGTCACTCTCCCCAGGTGGCCTCCGGGAACACTATGGGGTAATGTGAGGGTAGTTTTGTTACTGCTAAGCTGTATGAATGTTCTGACTCTCCATGAGACCTCCTAACACCACTCCCAGTAGGGAGGAGGAGGGTGCCTTGTTACTGTCCGCTGCAAGTGGAGGTCTAGGCTTCCCACACTGCATCAGAGGGTGGTGGGCAGTTACTGCTCAGAAGAGATGAAAGTCCCAGCTCCCCATTCAGCCTTCTCTGACACCACCCTAGTGGGCATTTGGGGCACCTTGTTATCACCTGGCAAGAGTGGAAGTCTAGCACATGTATATACATGTTTGTGTGTTCTGCATATATATTCATATATATAATAAAGCACATATAGGGGCACAGTTACTGAGGCTTCCCAGACATATCCAATCACCTCAAGGGATTGGTTTACTGGATTAAAAGGCTTGGGACCATAGTCTCATGGGACAACTCAGCCAATGGGCATAACATAGTTCAAAAGAATAAAAATCTGTCTTGGAAGAAGTACAACCAGAAAGTTCCTTAAAAGCTAGGAGGATGAGACTTGGTCTCACTTTGGTCATGTTATCAGGAGGGACCAGCCCCTAGAGAAGGACATCATGCTTAGTAAAGAAGAGTGTCAGCAAAAAATGGAAGACCCTCAACAAGATGGATTGACACAGTGACTGCAACAATGGGCTCAAACATAGCAACAATTGTAAGGATGGCTTAGGACTGGGCAGTATTTTGTTTTGTTGTACATAGTGTCACTATGAGTCAGAACAAACTTGATGACACCTAACAATAATAACAACAGTTCATAAAGATAATGTTTGGTGAGTAGCATCTGGGTCTTAAAAGCTTTCGAGCAGCCATCTAAGATACAATTATTGGTCTCTATTTGTCTGGAACAAATGAGAATGAAGGAAACCAAAGGCTCAAAGAAGAAATTAGTCCATAGGATTAATAGTCCACAAGAACTCATCTCATCTAGCCTGAGACCAGAACTATATGGTGCCCAGCTACCACTACCAACATTTCTGACCAGGAACACAGTAGAAAGTCCTGGATAGAATGGGATAAAAATGTAGAACAAAACTCAAATTCCTAAAAAAGGCCAGACTTACTTGACAGATACAGACTGGAGGAATTCCTGAGACTATCACCCTAAGAGGAAACACTGGTGGTGTAGTGGTTAAGAGCTACGGCTGCTAACCAAAATGTCAGCAGTTTGAAGCCACCAGGTGCTTCTTGGAAACCCTATGGGGCAGTTCTACTCTGTCCTTTAGGGTTGTTATGAGTTGGAATTGACTTGATGGCTATGGGTTTTGTTTTGTTTTGTTTTGTTTTTAATTACCCTAAGATACCCTTGAACTCAGATATGAAGCCATTCCCAGAGGTCACCTTTCATCCAAATAATAGATTGGCTTATAAAACAAACAATTTCACTGGTGAGCACTGTGGTCCCTTAAATAATCAACTGTATGAGATCAAATGGTCAACATTAACTCTGAAGCGAAGATGAGAAGATAAGGTGGGGCAAGGAAGCTAGATTAATAGACACAGAACAAACAGAATGGAAATAATGAGAATGCTGACACATTGTGAAAAATGTAACAAATATGATGGAACAATTTGTATGAGAATTGTTAAATGGGAACCTAATTTGCTGTGTAAACTTTCACCTAAAACACAATAAAATATTGTTTTTTAAAAACGTAAGAAAGGCAATGTTCTGGGGTGGAGCCAAGATGGCGGAATAGACAGACGCTTCCTGCGAGCCCTCTTTACAACAACGACCTGAAAAAACAAGTGAAACAAGTATATTTGTGACAAGCTGGGAGCCCTAAGCATCAAAGGGAAGCTTAGAAAATGAAATGAGGGGGAGAAAGAGGAAGAGACCGTTCAGAAGTGGAGAGGAGTTACTGGGCCTGAATCACAGGGAGCCCTCAGGCACCATTCCCGGAGCAGCAGCGGCGGCAGCGGGCTGGTACTAGCATTTGGGCGCAGTTTCCTCATGGAGAAACGGCCAACCACACAGCCCACTCACACCTACAGAACCTGAGAAGAATGGCGCTCTCGGCAAAAGATAAGTACTTGCGTATATTTTAATGTGCCCCCCTCCCACCTGCAAACCAGCTGCAGTGGCTGAATTCCCTGGGCCTGAGACAGGCCCCGTTGAGCACCTAGAGCCATCATCCCGGCCTTGGGGAAGGAAAATATTTTGCATTTGGGGGAAAAGATAATTTGCTAACTCCACTAACCGGGGGAGCTCAGTACAGAAGGAGCTCCTGTCCAGCCATAAATTGTCCATGGACTTTGAGCACCTTTCCGTTCTGCATGGACCTGTGTGGGCCTATATCAAGAGAATAGGCCCTTGTTGGCACACTCCAACCATTTCAGCTGTGCAGTGGAGAGGTGGGTGTTTGACGTTTGACATTGCTTTGCCTATTAAACAAGGTCCCCACCTACCGACATCAGGGACCTAAGGACTGGTAGCTACATTCAGGTCATCCAGCCACCCGCGAAAGGAGTCCAAAGATAACTGGTACCTCCCAGTCCTTACAACCAAAGACTTTGGGTGCCCATGGTCCCTCTGCAGAACCCACCCACCTGCATGCTCTAGGAAACAGGGATGCTCTGTCCTCAGAGACACTCGGGGTTAGGTTCTCAGCCCCCTGCCTTGTTCAGAGCATGACTCCCTGCTGCAATCAGATACCGGTATATACACCAATCACCCCTGCCCCTCTAAGACTGTAGGACAGGGCCTGTACCAAACACTTGATGATCAGCTACGTGGAAACCTGAGCAAACCTGAGCTGAATTCACACAAGAAAACCGAATGGACTCATAGACTGATATACCTGATAACAGTTCTAGCCACCTGGGGACAGGACATCAGAGCTCCAAAGACAAAAATAATCAAGCTAGCTAATTCAAGCAACCCATAGGGGTATACTAAAACAAAATAAAGCAAGCAGCTACGAAACAGCAAGCAAGCATAAACTAATACGATAACTTATAGATGGCTCGGAGACAACAGTCAATATCAAGCCACGTAAAGAAACAGACCATGATCACCTCAACAGGCTCTCAAAACAAAGAATCCAGGGATCTTCTAGATGAAAGTGCATTCCTGGAATTACCAGATGCAGAATATAAAAGTTTAATATACAGAACTCTTCAAGATATCAGGAAGAAAATGAGGAAATACACAGAATGAGCCAAGGAACACACAGATAAAGCAATTGAAGAAATTAGAAAGATTATTCAGGAACATAATGAGAGGCTTAATAAGCTGGAAACGTGCATAGACAGACAGCAATCAGAAATTCAGAAGATTAACAATAAAATTACAGA
Organism: Elephas maximus indicus; assembly: GCF_024166365.1. Classification (NCBI taxonomy): domain Eukaryota; kingdom Metazoa; phylum Chordata; class Mammalia; order Proboscidea; family Elephantidae; genus Elephas; species Elephas maximus. The sequence goes on along the minus strand of NC_064828.1, from coordinate 32,398,673 downwards.
ATTAGACAATTCAATAGAAAGTCAGAGGAGCAAAATTGAGCAAGGAGAAGCTAGAATTTCTAAACTCGAAGATAAATCGCTTGGCACTAATATATTTGAAGAAAAATCAGATAAAAGAATTTTTTTTTAAATGAAGAAATCTTAAGAATCATGTGGGACTCTTTCAAGAGAAATAACCCACGAGTGATTGGAGTACCAGAACATGGAGAGATAACAGAAAATACAGAAAGAATTGTTGATTTGTTGGCAGAAAACTTTCCTGATATCGTGAAAGATGAGAAGATATCTATCCAAGATGCTCATCGAACTCCACATAAGGTAGATCTTAAAAGAAAGTCACCAAGACATATTATAATCAAGCTTGCCAAAACCAAAGATAAAGAGAGAATTATAAAAGCAGTGAGGGATATATGAAAACTCACCTCCAAAGGACAGCCAATAAGAATAAGCTCAGACTACTCGGCAGAAACCATACAGGCAAGAAGGCAATGGGATGACATATTTTAAAAATTGAAGGGAAAAAATTGCCTGCCAAGGATCATATATCCAGCAAAACCGTCTCTTAAATATGAAGGTGAAATTAAGACATTTCCAGATACACAAGTTTAGGGAATTCGTAAAAACTAAACCAAAACTACAGGAAATACTAAAGGGAGTTCTTTGGTTAGAAAATCAATAATATTAGGTATCAACCTAAGACTAGAACACAGGGCAGAGCAACCAGAAGTCAACCCAGACAGGGAAATCCAAAAAAAACAAAGCAAGATTTAAAAAAAAAAAAAAGCTCAAAACAAGGTAACAGCAATGTTATTATATGAAAGAAGACAACATTAGAATAATAAAGAGGCACTAAGAAATGTAATCATACACATTCCATATGGAGAGGAAGATACAGCGATACAAAGAAATAAAAATTAGGTTTAAATTTAGAAAAATAGGGGTAAATAATAAGGTAACCACAAAGGAGACAAACTATGCTACTCTTCAAAATAAAATACAAGAAAAAAATAGAGACTAACCAGAAACAAAATCAACAACAACAAATATGAGGAAACAACAATATACAAAGAAAATCTACTCAGCACATAAAATCAACTGGGAAAAAGAAAATGTCAACACAGAAAAAAAAAAAATCAAAATGATAGCACTAAATTCAAGCCTATCCATAATTACCCTGAATGTAAATTGAATAAATGCACCAATAAACAGACAGGGAGTGGCAGAATGGATTAAAAAACAAGATCTGTCTATATGCTGCCTACAAGAAACACAGCTTAGACTTAGAGACACAAACTAAAACTCAAAGGATGGAAAAAATATATCAAGCAAAAAACAATCAAAATAGAGCAGGATTGGCAATATTAATTTCTGACAAAATACATTTTAAAGTTAAATCCACCATAAAGGGTAAGGAAGGACACTATATAATGACTAAAGGGACAATACACCAAGAAGATATAAACATATTAAATATTTTTGCACCCGATGACAGGGCTGCAAGATACATAAAACAAATTATCAGCATTGAAAAGTGAGATAGACAGCTCCACAATAATAGTAGGAGATTTCAACTCACCGCTCTCGGTAAAGGACAGGACATCCAGAAAGAAGCTCAATAAAGACACGGAAGATCTAAATGCCACAATCAACCAACCAGGCCTCATAGACATAAACAGAACACTCCACCACAGCAACCAAGTATACTTTCTCTTCTAGTGCACATGGAACATTCTCTAGAATAAACCACATGTTACGTCATAAAGCAAGCCTTAGCAGAATTCAAAACATTGATATATTACAAAGCATCTTCTCTGATCCTAAGGTCATAAAAGTGGAAATCAATAATGGGAAAAGAAATCAAACACTTAGAAACTGAACAGCACCCTGATCAAAAACGGCCGGATTATAGAAGACATTAAGGAGGGAATAAAGAAATTCATACAGTCCAATGAGAATGAAAACACTTCCTATCAGAACCTTTGGGACACAACAAAAGCAGTGCTCAGAGGCTAATTTATATCAATAAATGCACACATCCAAAAAGAACAAGAGGCCAAATCAAAGAATTATCCCTACAACTTGAACAAATTGAAAGACAGCAACAAAAGAAACCCACATGCAGAAGAAAACAAATAAAAATGAGAGCTGAACTAAATGAAATAAAAAACAGAAAAAACATTGAAAGAATTAACAAGACCAAAAGCTGGTTTTTTGAAAAAAAATCAACGAAATTGATAAAGCACCAGCCAAACTGAAAAAATAAAAACAGGAGAGGAAGCAAATAACCCAAATAAGAAATGAGGTGGGCAATATTACAAAAGACCCAACTGAAATTAAAAGAATCATTTCAGATTACTATGAAAAATTGTACTCTAACAAATTTAAAAACCTGAATGAAATGGATGAATTCCTAGAAACACACTACCTACCTAAATTAACTCAAACACAGGTAGAGGAACTAAATAGACCCATAACAAAAGAAGAGATTGAAAAGGTCATCCAAAAACTCCCAACAAAAAAAAAAAAAGCCTTGGTCCAGATGGCTTCACTGCAGAGCTCTACCAAACTTTCAGAGAAGAGTTAACACCACTACTACTAAAGGTATTTCAAAGCACAGAAAAGGACGGAATACTACCAAACTCATTCTATGAAGCCACCATCTCCCTGATACCAAAACCAGGTGAAGACATCTCAAAAAAGAAAATTGTAGACCTATATCCCTCATGAATGTAGATGCAAAAATCCTCAACAAAATTCTAGCCAACAGAATTCAACAACATATCAAAAAAACAATTCACCATGACCAAGTGGGATTCATACCAGGCAAGCAGGGATGGTTCAACATTAGAAAAACCATTAATGTAATCCACCACATAAATAAAACAAAAGACAAGAATCACATGATTTTATCAATTGATGCAGAAAAGGCGTTTGACAAAGTTCAACACTCATTCATGATAAAAACTCTCAGCAAAATAAGAATAGAAGGAAAATTCCTCAACATAATAAAGGGCATTTATAGACAGCCAACAGCCAGCATCACCCTAAATGGAGAGAGCCTGAAAGCATTCCCATTGAGATTGGGAACCAGACAAGGATGCCCTTTATCACCGCTGTAATTCAACATTGTGCTGGACATCCCAGCCAGAGCAATTAGGCTAGATAAAGAAATAAAGGGCATCCAGATTGACAAGGAAGAAGTAAAAGTATCTCTATTTGCAGATGACATGATCTTATACACAGAAAACCCTAAGGAATCCTCCAGAAAACTACTGAAACTAATAGAAGAGTTCAGCAGAGTATCGGGATACAAGATAAACATTAAAAAAATTAGTTCGATTCCTCTACACCAACAAGAAGAACACCGAAGAGGAAATCACCAAATCTATGCCATTTATAGTAACCCCCAAGGAGATGAAATACTTAGGAATAAATCTTACCAGAGATGTAAAAGACTTATACAAAGAAAACTACAGTACACTTCCACAAGAAACCAAAATAGACTTATGTAAGTGGAAAAACATATCTTGCTCATGAAGTAGGAAGACTTAACATTATAAAAATGTCTATTCTACCAAAAGAGAGCTATACATTTAATGCAATTCCAATCCAAATCCCAACGACATTCTTTAATGAGATGGTGAAAAAAATCACCAACTTTATATGGAAGAGGAAGAGGCCCCAGGTAAATAAAGCATTACTGAAAAAGAAGAACAAAGTGGGAGGCCTTACTTTACCTGATTTTAGAACCTATTATACCTCCACAGTAGTCAAAACAGCCTCGTACTGGTACAAAAACAGATACAAGGACCAATGGAACAGAATTGAGAATCCAGACATAAATCCATACACATGAGCAGCTGATATTTGACAAAGGCCCCAAAACAGTTAAATGGGGAAAAGACAGTCTTTTTACAAATGGTGCTGGCAGAACTGGATATCCATCTGCAAAAAAATGAAACAAGACCCATACTTCACTCCATGCAAAAAAACAAGCTCAGAATGGATCAAAGACCTAAATTTAAAATCTAAAACAATAAAGATCATGGAAGAAAAAATAGGGACAACATTAGGATCCCTAATACATGGCATAAACAGTATACAACACATTATAAAAAATGCAGAAGAAAAACTAGATAACTGGGAGCTCCTCAAAATCAAACACCTAAGCTCATCCAAAGACTTCACCAAAAGAGTAAAAAGACTACCTACAGACTGGGAAAAAGGTTTTAGCTATGACATTTCCGATCAGTGTCTGATCTCTAAAATCTACATGATACTGCAAAAACTCAGCTACAAAAAGACCAATAACCCAATTAAAAAATAGGCAAAAGGTATGAATAGACATTTCACTAAAGAAGACATTCAGGTAGCTAACAGATACATGAGGAAATGTTCACGATCATTAGCCATTAGAGAAATGCAGATCAAAACTACAATGAGACCATGTGGAAGATGGCTGACTAGGTAGAAGCTACCTCAGATCTCTCTTGCAAAAAAGACTCAGAAAAACAAGTGAATCGATGACATACATGACAATCTACAAACCCTGACCATCAAACACAGATCTAAAGAGTTGACCTGAGTGACAGAGACTGAGAATGAACAGCCACAGGGAAGCAGCGACTGTTTTTGGAGCCTGGAGTCAGCGTCCCAGACAGGAAACTTTGGCGCCAGGCTTTGGACTGGGCGCAGGGGAGCTGAGCAGGGCATCCTGAGACAGCGCAAACATGGGACACAGCCCTAGCCCCCTGAACTGACTTCAGGGGAAGCCCAGCCAGTGCACGCAGGCAGCGCAGTGAAGCGGCTGACAGGAGGAGAAGTCACCGGGAGGCAACGACGGGTTTTGGAGCCAGGGGAACCTTGGCGCTGGGCTTTGGACTGGGAGTGGAGGAACTAACCGCGGCTCGTGAGATAGCGCAAGCACGGGACGCGGGCATGACCCTCGGGGGCAATCTCTACCCAGCCAGCGCACACAATCGAAGCGCCTGTCAGGAATCTCAGATGAAACAGTCATCCCAAGCAAGATAAGTAACTTTGTCTATATTCCGGGGTGCTACTCTCTCCTATTTATCTGAAACCTCCCCTCCCCTTCCCAGGAGACTTCATTAACATTAGAATTTTCTGAGCCAGAGAGTGAACTGCCCTGCTGTTTTTCTTTCTTTCTTTTTTTTTTTTGGTCTTTTCCTAACCCATTCTCCTGGCCTGAGAGAAGCAGATACAAAAAACCCAGGGACAAGAAATCCTTCCCTAATTGGACTAAAAACACAGAACCAGCTCCAGCCAAGCATATATGATCCACAGTCTTGGGCTTTCATCCCTACAGGGAACAAGGTGGCTATTATAATGCAAAGGCATTTCTAATAGGGATCTGACTGTAACCGTTTTAGTGGATTACTGGAAAGACAAGTTTCCCAGGTCTGATATCTCTACGTATTCAACAGAGCCCTCACTGACCCACAGCAGGGAACTGGGGGTTGAAGCTCTCCCCAGACCACCTAGCCTCCTGCCTTAGGGGTCTAAGGAGGGTGACATCTGCCAATCTGTACAGGTAATTGCGTTGGGGGCCTAAGGTACAGCTGTAGAGCTCACCCACCAAAGTGCTTTAGGAATAGAGACACACCTACCACACTGGCACTTGGGGGAAGCCTGTCAGCATCCTGCCCCCCCCACCCCGGAGTGTGATCCCCTGCTGCTACTAGAATCTGGTGCACACAACTATCACCACTACTTCTCTAGGTGGATAGGTGACAGTCTGCACCATACACTTGATGACCCCAAATCAGATTCTACTAAAGAATAGTGAATGGGATCTTAGGCTTATATATCTGGTAACAGCCCAAACCAGCTGGTAATAGGACATCAGTGATTCAAGGGCTACAACAATCAAGACAGCGCAATCTAGTAGCCCATCTCTGTATATTGAAAGAAAAGAAAACAAGATAAGACTCAGTGAGCAACTATAAAATAAATCACTACAATATCTTAGTGATGGCTCGGAGACAGCAGTAGATATCAAACCACATATAGAAGCAGACCGTGACTGCTTCTACAACTTCCCAAACTAAAGAATCAAAATCTTTCCCAAATGAAGATACACTCCTGGAATTGCCAGATGCAGAATATAAAAAACAAATTTACAGAATGCTTCAAGACATCAGGGATGACCTCAGAAATGAAATAAGGCAATCTACAGAAAAAGCCAAAGAACACACTGATAAAGCAGTTGAAGAACTCAAAAAGATTATTCAAGAACATAGTGGAAAAATTAATAAGTTCCAAGAATCCGTAGAGAGACAGCATTCAGAAATCCAAAAGATTAACAATAAAATTACAGAATTAGACAACTCAATAGGAAGTCAGAGGAGCAGACTCAAGCAATTGGAATGCAGAGTGGGAGATCTGGAGGACCAGGGAATTGACACCAATATAGCTGAGAAAAAATTAGATAAAAGAATTTTAAAAAATGAAGAAACCCTAAGAAACATGTGGGACTCTATCAAGAAAAATAACTTGCGTGTGATTGGAGTCCCAGAACAGGGAGGGATAACAGAAAACACAGAAAGAATAGTTGAAGAGCTGTTGGCAGAAAACTTCCCTGACATCATGAAAAACGAAAGGATATCTATCTAAGATGCTCATCGGACCCCATATAAGATTGATCCAAAAAGAAAATCACCAAGACATATTATCATCAAACTTGCCAAAACCAAAGATTAAGCAAAAATTTTAGAAGCAGCCAGGGATAAAAGAAAGGTCTCCCACAAAGAAGAATCAATAAGTTCAGACTACTCAGCAGAAACCATGCAGTCAAGAAGGCAATGGGATGATATATACAGAGCAATGAAGGAGAAAAACTGCCAGCCAAAGATCATATACCCAGCAAAACTCTCTCGCAAATATGAAGGGGAAATTAAAACATTTACAGATAAACACAAGCTTAGAGAACTTGCAAAAACCAAACCAAAGCTACAAGAAATACTAAAGGAAATTGGTCAGAAAACCAATAATATCAGATACCAGCACAACACAAGGTCACAGAACAGAACATCCTGATATCAACTCAAATAGGGAAATTACAAAAACAAATTAAGATTAATTTTAAAAAGAAAAAAATGCTCAAAACAGGGAATCATTGAAGTCAATATGTAAAAGATCACAATAATCAAAAAGAGGGACTAAATACAGGTGGCATAGAACTGCCATATGGAGAGGGAAACAAGGCGATATAGGACAATACGACTTAGGTTTTTACTTAGAAAAATAGGGGTAAATATTAAGGTAACCACAAAGAGGTATAACAACTCCATGACTCAAAATAAAAACCAAGAAAAACATATCGACTCAGCAAACATAAATTCACCTACTATGAAAATGAGGAGCACACAAGTTACAAAGAAAAACGTCTCAGCAAAAAAAAGTAAGTGGAAAAATGAAATTGTCAACAACACACATAAAAAGGCATCAAAATGACAGCACTAAACACTTATCTATAATTACGCTGAATGTAAATGGACTAAATGCACCAATAAAGAGACAGAGAGTCTCAGACTGGATAAAGAAACACGGTCCTACAAGAGACACACCTTAGACTTAGAGACACAAACAAACTAAAACAAAAAGGATGGAAAAAAACACATCAAGCAAACAACAAGCAAAAAAGAGCAGGAGTAGCAATATTAATTTCTGACAAAATAGACGTTAAAGTTAAATCCACCACAAAGGATAAAGATGGACACTACATAATCATTAAAGGGACAATTGACCAGGAAGATATAACCATATTAAATATTTATGCACGCAATGACAGGGCTGCAAGATACATAAAACAAACTTTAACAGAACTGAAAAGTATGATAGACACCTCCACAATTATAGTAGGAAACTTCAACACACCACCTTCAGAGAAGGACAGGATATCCAGTAAGAAGCTCAATAGAGACATGGAAGACCTAATTGCTACAGTCAACCAACCTGACCTCATAGACTTATACACAACACTCCACCCAACTCCTGCAAAGTATACTTTTTCTTCTAGCGCACATGGAACATTCTCTAGAATAGACCACATATTAGGTCATAGAACAAACCTTTGCAGAATCCAAACCATCGAAATATTACAAAGCATCTTCTCAGACCACAAGGCCATAAAAGTGGAAATCAATAACAGAAAAATTAGGGAAAAGAAATCAAATACTTGGAAACTGAACAATACCCTGCTGAAAAAAGACTGGGTTATAGAAGACATTAAGGAGGGAATAAAGAAATTCATAGAATGCAACGAGAATGAAAACACTTCCTATGAAAACCTCTGGGACACAGCAAAAGCAGTGCTCAGAGGTAGATTTATATCGATAAATGCACACATACAAAAAGCGGAAAGAGCCAAAATCAGAGAACTGTCCCTACAACGTGAACAAATAGAAACTGAGCAAAAAAAGAATCCATCAGGCACCAGAAGAAAAAAATAATAAAAATTAGAGCTGAACTAAATGAATTAGAGAACAGAAAAACAATTGAAAGAATTAACAAAGCCAAAAGTTGCTTCTTTGCAAAAATGAAAAAAATTGACAAACCATTGGCCAGACTGACTAAAGAAATACAGGAAAGGAAACAAATAACCCGAATAAGAAACGAGATGGGCCACATCACAACTGTAATTAAAAGAATCACATCAGATTATTATGAAAAATTGTATTCTAACAAATTTGGAAATCTTGAAGAAATGGATGAATTCCTAGAAAAACACTACCTACCTAAACTAAAACAATCAGAAGTAGAACAACTAAATAGACCCATAACAAAAAAAGAGATTGAAAAGGTAATCAAAAAAAATCCCAACAAAAAAAAAAGCCCTGGCCCAGACGGCTTCACTGCAGAGTTCTACCAAACTTTCATAGAAGAGTTAACACCACTACTACTAAAGGTATTTCAAAGCATAGAAAATGACGGAATACTACCTAACTGATTCTATGAAGCCACCATATCCCTGATACCAAAACCAGATAAAGACATCACAAAAAAAGAAAATTACAGACCTATATCCCTCATGAACATAGACGCAAAAATCCTCAACAAAATTCTAGCCAATAGAATTCAACAACATATCAAAAAAATAATCAACCACGACCAAGTGGGATTTATACCGGTTATGCAAGGCTAGTTTAATATTAGAAAAACCATTAATGTAATCCACCACATAAATAAAACAAAAGACAAAAACCACATGATCTTATCAATTGATGCAGAAAAGGCATTTGACAAAGTCCAACACCCATTCATGATAAAAACTCCCAGCAAAATAGGAAATGAAGGAAAATTTCTCAACATAATAAAGGGCATTTTTTTATATATACAAAGCCAACAGCCAACATCACTCTAAATGGAGAGAGCCTGAAAGCATTTCCCTTGAGAAAGGGAACCAGACAAGGATGCCCTTTATCACCGCTCTTATTCAACATTGTGCTAGAAGTCCTAGCCAGAGCAATTAGGCTAGACAAAGAAATAAAGGGCATCCAGATTAGCAAGGAGGAAGTAAAATTATCTCTATTTGCACATGACATGATCTTCTACACAGAAAACCGTAAGAAATCCTCCAGAAAACTACTGAAACTAATAGAAGAGTTTGGCAGAGTCTCAGGTTATAAGATAAACATATAAAAATCACTTCGATTCCTCTACATCAACAAAAAGAACATCGAAGAGGAAATCACCAAATCAATACTATTCACAGTAGCCCCCAAGAACATAAAAAACTTAGGAATAAATCTTACCAAAGATGTAAAAGACCTATACAAAGAAAACTACAAAGTACTAGTGCAAGAAACTACAAAGGACCTATGTAAGTGGAAAAACATACCTTGCTCATGGATAGGAAGACTTAACATAGTAAAAATGTCTATTCTACCAAAAGCCATCTATACATACAATGCACTTCCAATCCAAATTCCAAAGACGTTTTTTAATGTGATGGAAAAACAAATCACCAACTTCATACGGAAGGGAAAGGAGCCTCAGATAAGAAAGCATTAATGAAAAAGAAGAAGAAAGTGGGAGGCCTCACTCTCCCTGATTTTAGAACCTATTATACAGCCACAGTAGTCAAAACAGCCTGGTACTGGTACAACAACAGGCACATAGACCAATGGAACAGAATTGCGAACCCAGATACGAATCCATCCACATATGAGCAGCTGATACTTGACAAAGGCCCAGTGTCAGTTAATTGGGGAAAAGATAGCCTTTTTAACAAATGGTGCTGGCATAACTGGATATCCATTTGCAAAAAAATGAAACAGGACCGGTACCTCACACCATGCACAAAAACTAACTCCAAGTGGATCAAAGACCTAAACATAAAGACAAAAATTATAAAGATCATGGAAGAAATTATAGGGACAACATCAGGAGCCCTAATAGAAGGCATAAACAGAATACAAAATATTACAAAAAATGACGAAGTGAAACCAGATAACTGAGAGCTCCTAAAAATCAAACATCTATGCTCATCTAAAGACTTCACCAAAAGAGTAAAAAGACCACCTACAGATTGGGAAAGAATTTTCCGTTATGACATCTCCGACCAGCGCCTGATCTCTAAAATCTATACGATTCTGTTAAAACTCAACCACAAAAAGACAAACAACCCAATCAAAAAGTGAGCAAAGGATATGAACGCGCACTTCACTAAAGAAGATATTCAGGCAGCTAACAGATACATGAGAAAATGCTCTTGATCATTAACCATTAGAGAAATGCAAATTAAAACTACGATGAGATTCCATCTCACTCCAACAAGGCTGGCATTAATCCAAAGAACACAAAATAATAAATGTTGGAGAGGCTGCGGAGAGATTGGAACTCTTATACACTGCTGGTGGGAATGTCAAATGGTACAACCACTTTGGAAATCTATCTGGCGTTTTCTTAAAAAGTTAGGAATAGAACTACCATACAACCCAGAAATCCCACTCCTCGGAATATACCCTTGAGAAATAAGAGCCTTCACACGAATACATATATGCACACCCACGTTTATTACAGCTCTGTTTACAATAGCAAAAAGTTGGAAGCAACCAAGGTGTCCAACAACGGATGAATGGGTAAATAAATTGTGGTATATTCACACAATGGAATACTACGCATCGATAAAGAACAGTGATGAATCTGTGAAACATTTCATAACATGGAGGAACCTGGAAGGTATTATGCTGAGTGAAATTAGTCAGAGGCAAAAGGACAAATATTGTATAAGATCACTATTATAAGATCTTGAGAAATAGTATAAATTGAGAAGAACACATACTTTTGTGGTTACGAGGAGGGGAGGGAGGGAGGGTGGGAGAGGGTTATTTACTGATTTGCTAGTAGATAAGAACTACTTTAGGTGAAGGGAAGGCAATAGTCAATACACAGAAGGTCAGCTCAACTGGACTGGATCAAAAGCAAAGAAGTTTCCGGGATAAAATGAATGCCTCAAAGGTCAGCGGAGCAAGGGCAGGGGTTTGGGGACTACGGCCTAAGGGGACTTCTAAGTCAATTGGCAAAATAATTCTGTTATGGAAACATTCTGCATCCCACTTTGAAATGTGGCATCTGGGGTCTTAAAGGCTAACAAGCTGCCATCTAAGATGCACCAATTGGTCTCAACCCACCTGGATCAAAGGAGAATGAAGAACACCAAGGTCACACGACAACTATGAGCCTAAGAGACAGAAAGGGCCAGATGAACCAGAGACTCACATCGTACTGAGACCAGAAGAACTAGATAGTGCCCGGCCACAACGGATGACTGCCCTGACAGGGAGCACAACAGAGAATCCCTGAGGGAGCAGGAAAGCAGTGGGATGTAGACCTCAAATTCTCATAAAAAGACCAGACTTAATGGTCTGACTGAGACTAGAAGAATCCCTGTGGTCATGGTCCCCAAACCTTCTGTTGGCCCAGGACAGGAACCGTTCCCAAAGACAACTCATCAGACATGGAAGGGACTGGACAATGGGTTGGAGCAAGATGCTGATGAAGAGTGAGCTACTTGTATCAGGTGGACACTTGAGACTGTGTTGGCATCTCCTGTCTGGAGGGGAGATGGGAGGGTAGAGAGGGTTAGAAACTGGCAAAATTGTCACGAAAGGAGAGACTGGAAGGACTGACTCATTAGGGAGAGAGTAAGTGGGAGTATGGAGTAAGGTGTATATAAGCTTATATGTGACAGACTGACTTGATTTGTAAACGTTCACCTAAAGCTCAATAAAAATTATTAAAAAAAAAAACTACAACGGATTTTATCTCACTCCAACAAGGATGGCATTAATGCAAAAAACACAAATTAATAAATGTTGGAGAGGCTGTGGAGAGATTGGAACACTTAAACACTGCTGGTGGAAAAGTAAAATGGTACAACTGCTTTGGAAATCGGTTTGGCTCTTCCTGAAAAAGCTAGAAATAGAACTACCATATGATCCAGCAATCCCACTCCTTGGAATATATCCTAGAGAAATAAAAGCTTTTACATGAACATATATAAGCACATCCATGTTTATTGCAGCACTGTTTACAACAGCAAAAAGATGGAAGCAACCAAGGTACCCATCAACGGATGAATGGATAAATAAATTATGGTATGTTCACACAATGGAATACTATGCATCGATAAAGAACAGTGAGGAATCTGTGAAACCTTTCATAACATGGATGTACCTGGAAGGCATTATGCTGAGTGAAATTAGTTGCAAAAGGACAAATATTGTATAAGACCACTGTTATAAGAACTTGAGAAATAGTTTAAACTGAGAAGAAAGCATTCTTTTGTGGTTTTGAGAGGAGGGAGGGTGAGACAGTGGGAAAGGGGTATTCACTAATTAGTTGGCAGATAAGAACTACTTTAGACAGCACACAATACAGGGGAGGTCAGCACAATTGGACTAAACCAAAAGTAAAGAAGTTTCCTGCATAAACTGAATGCTTCAAAGGCCAGCATAGCAGGGGCAGGGTTCTGGGGACCACGATTTCGGGGGACATCTAAGTCAATTGGCATAATAAAATCTATTAAGAAAACATTCTGCATCCCACTTTGAAGAGTGGTGTCTGGGGTCTTAAACACTAGCAAGCAGCCATCTAAGATGCATCAATTGGTCTCAAGCCACCTGGATCAAAGGAGAATGAAGAACACCAAGGACACAAGGCGATTACAAGCCCAAGAAACAGAAAGGGCCACATGAACCAGAGAGTACATCATCCTGAGACCAGAAGAACTAGACGGTGCCCGGTTACAGATGACTGCTCTGACAGGGAACACAACAGAGAACCCCTGAGGGAGCAGGAAAGCAGTGGGAAGCAGACCCCAAATTCTCATAAAAAGACCAGACTTAATGGTCTGACTGAGACTAGAAGGACCCTGGTGGTCATGGCCCCTACACCTTCTGTTGGCCCAGGACAGGAACCATTCCTGAAGCCAACTCTTCAGACATGGATTGGACTGGACAATGGGTTGGAGAGGGATGCTGGTGAGGAGTGAGCGTCTTGGATCAGGTGGACCCTTGAGACTGTGTTAACTTCTCCTGCCTGGAGGGGAGATGAGAGGGTAGAGGGTGTTAGAAGCTGGCGAAATAGACACGAAAAGAGATAGTGGAGGGAGAGAGCGGGCTGCCTCATTAGAGGGAGAGTAATTGGGAGTATGTAGCAAAGTGTATATAAGTTTTTATGTAAGAGACAGACCTAATTTGTAAACTTTCACTTAAAGCACAATAAAAATTATTTAAAAAAAAAGTAAGAAAGAATGGCAGTCTAGACTCCCCACTCAGTCTTTGCTGGCAGTGGTAATATTGGTGCCACAGTCTTTTCTGTGGTGTTTTGCTGAAATAGATCGGTTATTGCTTTCCAATTTTTATGTCTGTTGCTTTTCTTGTCCTTTGGCTAGAGAGAGTAGGCTTTCCTTTTTTTTGTCTGTGTTCATTGGTACTTCCAGGTGGCTGGCTTCTCCAATATCTGGTTGGGATATATGAAGCAAAAAAGAAAACCTGGGAAATTCAATGCTGTATAGTTTGTTGGATTCCACGTTTCCTTGTCAGTCTAGCTTTTTCTCTCCATTGTTTAGAATCTTCTTATGTTTGGTTTTTATATGATGTCCAGAGTTTTGGGCTGTGCTTATTAAGGGGAATGGGAAAAAGTACACATACTAAGTCATTCTAGAAGTGGAAAATATGATGTTTCTTTCTCCTAACTGCAACTCCAGGCCAGCCTGGTGGGTACGTCTTCTAGGTGGCAGCCAGCCAAACTGGGATTAAAATTTAATTCTAGTTCAGCCACCTGGATTCTCCTGTTGGGTGAGCATGGTCCTAGATCAAGAGATTAACCTCCACTTATTTGAGTACACTTCTCACTGAGTCCCTATACAGTGGCCCGCAAGGACTAAGGCTGTACATATAATGGGCCTCTGTAAATGTCATAAAATGCTCTATCCCTCTTGCTCCTGATCCTCCTAAACTAAAGGTTTGGGTATGAGTAGGACATGAGTAGAATGGTACACACTAATTTTATATCAGTGGAGAGCAACAACCCCAGAACCTAGGAAGGAAAACCTTAGACTCTAAGAGTTATGAGAGGGTACAAATCAATGCTCTCTGTCTGCTAGATCCAGCACCTCGCTCTGGCAGAACAACCTTATGGTCTGCCTCAGCCAAGCAAGGGCAGGAGGTGACAATCTGACCTGTTGCTGAGTTTTTTGTTTTCTTCCACAGGCTATGAAAACAGAATAACTCATGTGACTATGGCTTGTCTTGACCTGGTGCCATCAGTGGAAGCTTCCCAACATGATCCCCACCCTACCCCTAATTCCTATGCCTGTACTAACACATGGACCACCACAGTCTTGTCTCAGTCTGACTGATACCAATTCGTATGCTTCTTCTGATGTCTGAGTAGCCTTGGTTTATGCCATGAATGGCTACAGAGGCAGGAAATACTCATTGGCACTGCTAATACAGCTTAACCGAAGTGAACCAATTCTGATATAAGTTAAATTTAACAATAAATCTCAACTGAAAAAAAACTTATGCCTCTTTGAGATGTACATATATGTCTGGGGAAAAATAGGCCACGAAATGTCTCTCCATTGGAAAGGTGGTTGCTTTTTGGTTCCTGTCTTGACCGTTGTAATTATCAGCAATTAAACCAAAGATAAGCGTGTTGACCTAAACTCCCTGTGTGAGTCATAATGGGTAATGCACTATATCCTGGTTGTCTGCACTCCAGGACATAGTCCCAGCTGGCTGAATCTGAGAACCAGAAG
Source organism: Elephas maximus indicus (assembly GCF_024166365.1). Taxonomy (NCBI): domain Eukaryota; kingdom Metazoa; phylum Chordata; class Mammalia; order Proboscidea; family Elephantidae; genus Elephas; species Elephas maximus. The sequence goes on along the minus strand of NC_064828.1, from coordinate 32,383,384 downwards.
GCATAACTGAGGTTAATGCTGCTAGTTGGTCTCTTTCTGCCTCTAGGGTCCCTGCTGATAGTGGTTTTTATTAAATGTATGAGACAAATAGAATGGATTTAGTTTCAACCATGGCCAGTCAGATTACTCAGTGAGGCTAATGGAGTTGCATACTCATATAAAAATTTCTAGAAACTAAGACAATGTAGGATTGTGGGGTGGATATTATTGGAAGATAGTCCTCCACCATGAATCTTCTGTGCTCCTACATGTCTTTCTGGGATATAATAATGCAAGGTCTTGGCCACCCTTTACCCAGGGCTTTTCTCAGGGTTCTGCTTGCAGCAAGCAACCTTGAGAAATGAGGTAACGTATGCCCTTGGGACAAAGGGCAAGCTTGCTTACTGCGTGCTATACAAGCAGTGAATTCCCCAAGTTATGTTCCTCAACTGTAAAAGAGTCCCACTGCATGTGTAGCATCCAATTGTGTCACCCATGTGAGACTTGGGGGCAAGAGAAACTGAACAAATTATGGCAACGTTCATACTTGCTGTGTGCCATGCATAATAAAGTCCTTTGTCTCTGACCCGATAGTCTCACGCCTTTATTGCCAGAATCTCTGAAACAGTAATAGACTAATATATTAGCTTATAAGAAGAATATAATTCCAAACCTGACAAATCCCTTCTCGGCCACATTTATAGAGGCTATAGTAAAGATTTAAATTACTTTTAGAATGGACCTTTTTTGAAGAATATAAAATATACCCCCACATGGGAACTATCATTGCTGATAAAACGCATAAGCAATTTTCTGATATACTTTAATGAAATAAAGAGTCCTTCTGAGAAATCATTGTACACACTCAAACAATTATTAATCTTGTGAGAAGTCTATTAGCAAGTGCACAGTCAAAAGTAAGATAACTATGACCATAATAATGATCTTTAAATAGACCTTAGAAAAAAAAATCTAGTGTCCTCCAAAATGTCTCTACCAAGGCTAATTATTAAATTGGTTTCCTTAGAAATTTTTTCTCTTGCAGTAATTTTGAAATAAAACTCTGACATGTGCTCAGAATTATTTGACTTAAGAAATTACTTTTACATTTTCAAGCCTTCTGGATGTCCTTTTACTTTTTCTTTCAGATACTTTGCCATGGGATTATTAGCCCTAGAGTTGACCTGGCTCATTCAGATTACACCTGATGAGATGATATCAGCTGAGCAAGGACAGGCTAAGATTCTGAGTAGATCTAATTTTTTGACAGAGCCCACTAAGCAAAGGAAGTTCTGGAGCTGAGTCTGGAGGTAGGGGCCAGAGAGAACTGAGCTGTTCTGCATAACTAAGCAGAGAGAACATACATAAAGTTCAGAGTGGCTGGCACGGGAATGAAAGGAAGCAAACAGGGAGAGAGAAAGGAGGGCCAAGCAATCCATTCATCCATTCATTCAGTAAATATTTCTTAATTGACTCCTCTATGCCAGCCACAACTCTAGACACTAAAGATAAAGCCATGAACAATACAAGCCACAACCTTGACCTCATAGACATTGCATTCTAATTGGAGGTACCGGCAATAAACATATGGACAAATAAACCAAAAATATAATTGCACGTTATAATCATTATCATAACAGCTTGCTATGATGAAGAGTTAGGAGGATGGTGAATGGCTACATTAATTAGGAAGATCAGGGGAAACCAGAAGACTTTCTTTACATAAAAAAACCAAAAAACTCATTGCCGTTGAGTCAATTCCAACTCATAGTGACCCTATAAGACAGAGTAGAACTGTCCCATAGGGTTTCCAAGGACAAGCTGGTGGATTCGAATTGCTGACCTGTTCGTTAGCAGCTGAGCTCTTAACCACTGTGCTACCTGAGACATGAAAAATGAAAATGAGTCAGGTTTGCCAAGATTTATGGAGGAGTATTTCAGATGGAGAGAAAAGGTGGACTAAATGTGGAAATGGACATGACAAGATCAGAAAATTGAAAGGAGACCAGTGTTGCTGCTATTCAGAAATAAAAAGAATTAAGAATTGAAATTGAAGAGTCATACGAGGACCTTGTATATCACAACCTGGAATTTGCATTTTATTCTAGGAGCAGTAGGAAACCTTTGAAGCATACAGACAAGTAGAGAGAGCTTCTGATTTACACTTAAAAAAAAATAACTGGCTACCAGTTATATTGGTGCTTCTCAAATTGTAAGTGATTAGAATCACCTGGGGATCTTGTTAAACTGCAGATCCAAATTCGGTCGTCTGTGCTGGAGCTTGAGATTCTGCTCAAGTTCCTAGGTAATGTCAACAGGAAGGCGATGCTGCTGGTCCACACTTTGAGTAGGAAGGATGTAGAGAATAGATTTTCATGAGAAAAAAGTGTGCCAGCAGGAAGACGAATTAAAGGTCACTTGGACAGCATTGAGTTGGTTTTTTTTGGACCATGAGTCAGAATTGGCTCACAGCAATGGGTTTGGTATGGAAACCCTGGTGGTATAGGTCAGCAGTTCAAACCCACCGGGTGCTCACTGGAAACCCTATGGGGCAGTTCTACTCTGTCCTATAGGGTCGCGATGAGTCAGGATTTACTCAATGGCCATGGAGTTTTTTGGTTTGGACCAGAACAGTGTCTCTCATACATATTTACATATTCTGACCCATAGCAACTCTATAAGACAGAGTAGAACTGCCCCACCTGGTTTCCAAGGAGCAGCTGATAGGTTCACACTGCCAACCTTTTGGTTAGCAGCACAGCTCTTAACCGCTGAACCACCAGGGCTCCATATGTGTTTGTGTATATATACATATATATGTGGGGGGGGTATGTTTATGTATATGTATATACATATGTATATATATATATATCTTATGAAAGGATACTTTTCCTTATTCTGTGCAATGCACTCTGTTGTTTTCTAATCCTGTTTCATTTATTTTTTTAACAAAAGAAATGTAACCTCACAAAGGAAAAGAAAACTGAAACTGAAAATTTTTTTACTTATAAAAATTTAAGTACTTTTAAAATAATAATATTCATAATTGGTAAAGTATTGGGAAATCAGCAGCCTCCTATGCTGCTGTTGAGATCACAGTTTGCTGAAAAATCTCTTCATGGAAATTAGGCATTCAGTGTCAGGTGCTTTCCCTTTACCAAGGATCTTGATCTGTATTAAGGCTGCAGCTTTAATAATTGTCATGGATTGGATTAACCCATTAACCCATTGCCGTCCAGTCAGTTCTGACTCATAGCGACCCTATAGGACAGAGTAGAACTGACCCATAGAGTTTTCAAGGAACGCCTAGGGATTATGTTCCCCCAAAAATGTGTGCATCAACCGGGCTGGGCCCTGATTCCCAGTATTGTGTGATTTTCCAGTATGTTGTAAATCCTGCCTCTATGATGTTAATGAGGGAGGATGGATGGCAGTTGTTTTAGTGAGGCAGGACTCAACCTACAGGATTGGATTCTGTCTTCAGGCAATCTCTTGAGATATAAAAGGTAGAAGCAAGCAGAGAGACAGGGGAACTCATATCACCAAGAAAGAAACACCGGGAGCAGAGCACATCCTTTAGACCTGGGGTTCCTGCTCGGTGAATCTCCTAGTCCAGGGAAAGGTTGATGAGAAAGACCTTCTTCCAGAGCCCACAGAGAGAGAAAGGTGGAACTGACACCCTGAATTTGGATTTTTAGCCTACTTTACCGTGTAAAAAAAAAAAAAAAAAAAAAAAATTTTTTTTTTTTTTACCGTGAGAAAATAAACTTCTCTTTGTTAAAACTATCCACTTGTGGTATTTCTGTTATAGCAGCACTAGATGACCAAGACAATAATGCTCTTTTTTTAAAAAAAAAAAAAAAAGTTAATACTGAATAGTTGGAAACAATACCAAAAAGTGATTAATTTTAAAAATATGCACCTATATAATGGAAATTAAGCAGTCATTTAAACTCATGTCCTCAATACATGTTTATTGGCATGGATACACCAACAGTACAATGTTAAGAAAAACAAGCACACCAGTAAAAGCCCCTTTCAGAGAAAAATATAATGTATATTTCTGGAAATTTTTGAAAAATGGTAATAATTGTCATTTCTAAGTTATGAAATTACAGGAATGCTCCATTTTTTTTTCTAGGAGTTTGTATCTTCTAATTTATCTAAAATGAACATGCACTGGAGCCCTGGTGGCACAGTGGTTCAGTTTCCAGTTGCTAACCAAAAGATGGTCAGTTCAATCCACCAGCTGCTCCTTAGAAATTCTCTGGAGCAGTTCTACTCTGTCCGGTAGGGTTGCTATGAGTTGGAATCGACTCAACGGCAACAGGTTTGTTTTGGTTTTTGGATGAACATGAATTAATTGAGGAAACCCTGCTGGCGTAGTGGTTAAGTGCCACAGCTGCTAACCAAAGGGGTGGCAGTTTGAATCCACCAGGAGCTCCTTGGAAACTCTATGGGGCAGTTCTACTCTGTCCTATAGGGTCACTATGAGTCGGAATAGACTTGACAACACTGGGCTTGGTTTTGGTTTTGGCATTAATTGAACAATAAAATTTTTAATTTAGATAAAATTTAAAACACACGACTCCTTCAAACTCTGGATACTACTCTGTATTTTTAATGGATGTCATGGATTGAATTGTGTCCCCCCAAAATATGTGTCAACTTGGTTACGCCATGGTTCTCAGTATTGTATGGTTGGCCTCCATTTTGTGATTGTAATTTTATGTTAAAGAAGATTAGGGTGGAATTGTAACATCTTTACTAAGGTCACATCCCTGATCCAATGTAAAGGGAGTTTCCCTGGGGTGTGGCCTGCACCACATTTTATCTGACAAGAGATAAAAGAAAAGAGAAGCAAGCAGAGAGTTGGGGATCTCATACCACCAAGAAAGCAGCACCAGGAGCAGAGCTCATCTTTTAACCAGGCATCCCCGCACGGAGAAGCTCCTAATACAGGGAAAGATTGATGGAGAAAAAACTGTTTGTTAAAGCCATCCACTTGTGGTAGTTTTTGTTATAGCAGCACTAGATGACTAAGACAATGGAAGAAACATTTTGACAAGGGGTCAGAATGTCTGGTTTCTACACCTGGCTTCTGTTTTGCATTTAGTAGGTCACACAATGCCTATGGGTCCTTACTCTTTCATCTGTTAAATGAAGAGCATGAGCTGGATCAGTATTTCCCAAAGGGTGATTGATACAGAAGGTAACATTAGGCAATACACAGGTAAGCTTTTTACTGTTCTACTTAAGATATTAATTTAATTTATATTAGAAAAAAATTATAACCAACACATAAAGACATGGTTTCACAGATAACATCAGTTAGAACCCATCACCCATCTGTCAACTTGTCATACTGTGGTGGCTCGCATGTTGCTATGATGCTGGCAGCTATGCCACTGGTGTTCCAAATACTAGCAAGCCTATCCATGGTGGACGGGTTTCAACAGAGTTTCTAGACTGAAACAGAGTAAGAAAAAAGGCCTGGTGATCTACTTCTGAAAATTAGCTAATGAAAGCCTTGTGGATCACAACAGAACATTGTCCAACTCACTTCGGATACTTTATGAGGAAGAATCAATTCCTGGAGGAAGACATCATGTTTGGTGAAGTAGAGGGCCAGTGAGGGAAAGGGAGACACTTGGTGAAATGGATTGGCACAATAGCTTCAATGATAGACTTGAACATGCCGGTGAACAAGAGGATGACATAGGGCAACGTTTCATTCTGTTGAACATAAGGTTAGCATGAGTCAGAGTCAACTCAATGGCAGCTATCTATCAGTTAGAACAAAGTTTCTTTTTTTTACATAGGTACTTTTAAAGTCTATTTAATATAACAATTGATTCATTAAATAATGATATAGGTGGTACACCCGTAAAAAACCAAACCCATTGCCATCGAGTCAATTCCCACCCTATAGGAGGTACATAAATAATAGAAAACATCATGAAAATTATGAACAAATGAGTAAAATGCCACTGGTGAATGTACAGCTTGGTGAAAATTTGCTTCATGGACTCAGAGCTTGAGTTATAAAGTAGCCTTCCCTCTGACAGTGAAGGACAGAGCAGAGAAGGGACCTGTGGATGAATTGGCCCAGGACCAGTATAATCTGCACTGAGGAATGAAAATTCAATAATAACAAAAAGGAAATTTAATTCAACATAAATTCAGATTCATCACAAAAGGAGATGGTGTATTATTCTTCACAAATAAAACTTCCTCTATAGACAAAGAGAATTCCCTGGGTGGTGCAAATGGTTAAGCACCCAGCTACTAACCAAAAGACTGGTGGTTAGACTTCAACCAGAGCCCTGGTGGCAAAGTGGTTAAGAGCTCAGGCTGCTAACCAAAAGGTCAGCAGTTTAAATCCACCAGCCACACCTTGAAATCCTATGAGGCAGTTCTACTCTGTCCTATAGGGTCTCTATGAGTTGGAATCGACCTGACAGCAACAGGTTTGGTTTCTAGAGGCACCTTGGGAGAAAAGTCTGGTGATCTGCTTCTGAAAGTTCACGGCCTTGAAAACCCCATGGAGTGCAGTTCCACTCTGACACACATGGGGTTGTCATGAGCTGGAATTTGTTTGCAGACAAAAAACCCCATTGCCATCGAGTCGATTCCAACTCATAGCCACCCTATAGGAAAGAGTAGAGCTGCCCCATAGAGTTTCCAAGGAGAGCCTGGTGGATTTGATCTGCTGATGTTTTGGCTAGTAGCCATAGCACTTAACCACTGCACCATATTATAAAATAAAACTCCCTGTCTAAATAAACCACCTCCACTCCCATCTGTAAGGCTAGAACTGTGTGGAGAGGCCCAGCTACAGGATTGTGCACAGGTTGCAGGTGTTTGGAGAAAGAACACTGTGCTGCAAAGCACAGAAGTAGGTGGCTGAATGTGCAGGCTGAGACTCTCAGATACTGAAGATACTAAATAGCTTCCCTTTTCCAACCCGTTCCTTAATTTTTTCTGTCTGCCTGCTCACCTTGGCTTGATTGGGTTAAGGTCAGAGATACAAAGCCTTTCCCAGGATCCTGCTTGAGTCAATGGATGTTGAAAAATGTTCTCTCTTGAGCAGTACAATTAAGAATGGTATATTCTGCAGTCCCACTCCTTGAAATATATCCTAGAGAAATAAGATCCCTTACACAAACAGATATATGCACACCCATGTTCATTGCAACACTGTTTACAACACCAAAAAGATGAAAGCAACCAAGGTGCCCATCAATGGGTGAGTGGATAAATAAGTTATGGTATAGTCACACTAGAATACTAGAATTGATAAAGAAAAATGATCAATGTGTGAAATATTTCATAGCATGGAGGAATCTGGAAGGCATGCTGAGTGAAATTAGTCAGTTGCAAAAAGACAAATATTGCATAAGACCACTATTATAGGAACTCAAGAAATAGTTTAAACAGAGAAGAAAATATTCTTTGATGGTTATGAGAGTGGAGAGGAGGGAGGGAGGGAGAGGGGTATTCACTAATTAGATAGTAGACAAGAACTATTTTAGGTGAAGGAAAAAACAACACACAATACAGGTGAGGTTAGCACAACTAGACTAAACCAAAAGCAAAGAAGTTTCCTGAATAAACAAAATGCTTCAAAGGTTAGAGTAGCAGGGGCAGGAGTTTGGGGACCATGGTTTCAGGGGACATCTAGGTCAATTGGAATAATAAAACATATTAAGAAATATTCTGCATCCCACTTTGGTAAGTGGCATCGGGGGTCTTAAAAACTAGCAAGCGATCATCTAAGATGCATCAGTTGGTCTCAACACACCTGGAGCAAAGGAGAATGAAGAACACCAAAGATACAAGGTAATTATGAGCCCAATAGACAGAAAGGACCACATAAATCAGAGACTACATCAGCCTTTGACCAGAAGAACTAGGTGGTGCCTGGTTACAACCAATAACTGCCCTGTCAGGGAACACAACAGAGAATCCCTGATAAAGCAGGAGAGCAGTGGGATGCAGACCCCAAATTCTAGTAAAAAGACCAGACTTGATGGTCTGAGACTAGAAGGATCCAGAAGGTCGTGGTCCCCAGACCTTGTGTTAACCCAAGACTGGAACCATTCCCAAAGCCAACTCTTCAGACAGGGATTGGACTGGACTATGGGATAGAAAATGATACTGGTGAGGAGTGAGCTTCTTGGCTCAAGTAGACACATGAGGCTATGTGGGTAGCCCCTGTCTGGAGGGGAGATGAGAAGGCAGGGGGGAACAGAGGCTGGCTGAATGGACACAGGAATACTGGGTAGAGAGAAGGAGTGTGCTGTCTCATTGCGGGGAGAGCAACTGGGAGTATATAATGGGGTGTATATAAATTTTTGTATGAGACACTGACTTGATTGTAAACTTTCACTTAAAGAACAATTTTTTATAAAATTAAGAAAAAAAATGGTGCATACTCCTTCCTGAATATTCAGGAATGAAGGACTCTTCCAATATATGTAGGCTGCTCACCCGTGCATAGACAGAGAACCACAGACAAAGGTGATCCATGAAAGGCTGACTACTTTGTCAAACATAGACTTTCTTTTCACAGTCCCCACAGGTGAGTCATCTAGCTCTAACTGCCCGTCTGTAATTTTCAGATTTAAGAAGAAGGTAACAAAGCCCTGCTCTTTCTATTCACATCTCCAGAGCCCACCAATTCAGAGCACAGCTGCAAAGAGAAAATCTTCAATGAAGCTCCCAAAGACTTTTCCATGTTTCTATTCATCAGATTTACTGATGCTGCTTGGAGTGCATATTTATAATTCTGTTGTCACAGGAAGCTGAGAGGCTCCCCAGCCAACTAGAAATTAGATCTGTTCACCTGTGCACAGACACACACAGTGACTCTAAATCTCTGAGGAAGTCATGTGCAGAGGGGGTCATGTTAGAACCAGGTGCAGGTTTGTTGGAAAGATACTTCTACTCTTTCCTTTTTCACTCTATAATAATTCTTGAGCATCTACCATGTACAAGTCATAAATAAAAACCATTCCTCCCTCGAGGAAAACCTAGAGAGGTTCTTTTCTCTCCTCCCCAATGTAGAAGCCTATTAAATGATGTATGAATTTAGCTATTGGCACCGTTGTTGCGGTTGCTGTTAGTTGCCATTGAGCCAACTCCGACTCATGGCAACTTTATGCCCTGCACCATCTTTATAATCAGTGGTATGTTTGAGTCTATTGTTGTGGTTATTGTGTCGATCTATCTCATTGAGGGTTTTCCTCATTTTTGTTGACCTCTACTTTTCCAAACATGATGCACTAGAAAAGGACATTATGTTTGGTAAATTGGCATTATAGCTCAGTGTAATGATGTTTTATCTGAGCCCTATTCCATAAAGTCTTTTTGTCTTCATCTTAGAATTTAAATTATACCAGAAGTAAGCAGTTGTCATTTTCTCTGCATAATACCTACGAGATAAAGAAACCAAACAAGGAAACCATTACTGTCAATTCAAGTAATTGGATGGGCTAAAGCCAACATGGAATAATGGGTGACTCTCAGCAAAAATGACATGATCAAAAGTGAGAAAGTGGAGAGTTCGGCCTTCATCCATACTTGAAATTGTCTTGTTATTTCTTCTTGACTTATTTTCACTGTCTCACCCCATCTACAGTTAATAACTGCCATTAAATGAAGGATTATTTTGTACTAGATTTTATATAAACTATACAATTTAATCCTTACAACCAAGTCTCAAGGTATATGTTCCTATGATAGATGATAAACTGTAGGTGCTGGAAGCTTAAGTAATTCTGTCTGACTTCAAACAATTTAGTAAGTGACAGATGCAGGGCTTTAATGCCTATGCCTTTTAGTCACCACACAAAACCTTCCAGCAAGCAAAGGAAATGCCTATATTGGAGCATAAACAAAGAACATTCCTATAAAAGAAAGTAAATGCTATAGACAAATGTATATTTGTCTGGTTCATTCTTAACTTTACCCCTTATGCCTATAAAAAATACCTGTCGCAGAAAGGGCCACATGAACCAGAGACTACATTATCCTGAGACCAGAAGAACTAGATGGTGCCCAGTTACAGATGACTGCCCCGACAGGGAACACAACAGAGAAACCCTGAGGGAGCAGGAGAGCAGTGGGATGCAGACCCCATATTCTCATAAGACCAGACTTAATGGTCTGAATGAGACTGGAAGGACCCCGGTGGTCATGGCCCCCAAACCTTCTGTTGGCCCAGGACAGGAACCATTCCCAAAGCCAACTCTTCAGACATGGATTGGACTGGACAATGGGTTGGAGAGGGTTGCTGGTGAGGAGTGAGCTTCTTGATCAGGTGGACACTTGAGACTATGTTCGCATCTCCTGCCTGGAGGGGAGATGAGAAGGTGGAGGGGGATAGAAGCTGGCAAAATGGACACAAAAAGAGAGAGTGGAGGGAGAGAGTGGGCTGTCTCATTCCAAAACCAAAACCAAACCCAGTGCCGTAGAGTCAATTCCGACTCATAGCGACCCTATATTAGTGGGAGAGTAATTGGGAGTGTGTAACAAGGTGTATATGGGTTTTTGTGTGAAACACTGACTTGATTTGTAAACTTTCATTGAAAGCACAATAAAAATTATAAAAAAAAAAACCTGTCACTATGTGTTTAAATAAATAAATGTATAATAAACAAATGCAATGTGTCTGTCCTTGAAGATCCAATTAAATTTTCTACTTCTTCATGAGGCTTTCTCCGTGTCTTTTGTGTCATAGTGATCTCCCCAAGAATACATTTAAAACTTGTTACTTGTTTTACATACATGGACTTTCACCTATTGGTTAAATTTCCATGCGTTGTCTCTTGTTCCTCAATTAATTTGTAAGTTTTTTTTTTTTTTCTGACAAATTTATTCAGGATAATGAAAAAAGCAATAACTCAGAGTTCTCTGACCTCCTTCTTAACAAGCAGTGGTGGGATTCTTGTCACTGAGAGGAGCAGAGGTCAGCATCTTCTGAGACTTGCTGCCCCTTCCTAGAAAGAGCAGGGATGGATTTCTGTTTCTAGTATCAGTTGCTTGTCCCTTGCAGTGATTCAGGTACTGAATCAGGATTCCTGGAGAATCCTCCTACATCTGAAGTCTTGTTCTCAGGAACTGATAAACATAGGGAGAAGTAGGACGTTCCTAAGATGGAAGCTAATGAACTTCCTGCAAGTAAATTCTCTTATTATGATACACTCTCCACTGGTGAGCTAAAAAATGAACTGGATTTAAATTATAGCTAAATGTCTCAGAAAAGACACTTCCTACTTTTCCTGTACTTGAATCTAGACATACTGGAAGTATATTTTTATGTGCACATTCATATTTTTTGAATGAATGAATAACTTATCCAAGTTTGCCTGCAGAAGAAATCTGAACTTAAATTTCTTCACTCTAAAGACTTGGAAGAAGCTGCATGAGAGGAAGGTATGTCTTGTGAATGAGCACATCTAGGTTGATTTTTAGCTCCAAGGTTCAGGCATTTTTGAAGTATTGGAGCTGAGCAATGCCCAGACTAAGAACAATCCAGATACTGGCTTCATTTAGTCATCAGTTCACCAAGCCTTGGAAATTAAATTGCATGTAGGACCCAAAAGATAACAAATCAAATCCTGTTCGATGATATCTTAGAATGTGTAATCATCTTTAAGTTTCTTTCTGTCTCTGTGAGTTGATGACAGACCAGATTCATTCTTTCAAAATTTTCCTTAAGACATTTGTTTCATTTTTTAATAACCTTTATTTTGACAGAAGCAGAACCTGTGCACTTTAGAAAATTAGAAATAAGAACAAGGAAAGATGGAAAAATAAAAACATCACATGCCCATCACCGAGAGATTACCATTTGTAATATCTTAGTATACATCCTTCCTGTTTTTCTCAACGGATGATGTCTACCTTTCAAATAAATTTTTATTTCATGTAATTCTCAAATCATATTTACATTTTCCTGATGGTCCCACAAAAGAAAATTCACAGCTAATTTTAGCAAACCAGTGTCCAGTCTAGTACCACATAATACGTCTTGTCCCTGAAGTCTCTCTTCTAGAACACTGATAGTTGAAGAAGCTGAGACAGTTGCTCTGCTGCCTCAGAGTGTCTGTGCCTGTCAGTGTCACATTGGCAGAAGAGTCTGAGCAGAAACCTTCTCCAAGGGAACAGTTGTGGAAGGCGATGAAAGAGTTGCCAAAGCATCCCCAGTGACTTGCTCTGAAGCATGGCTAAACTGGGGAGGCAGATCTCTCTCCACAGGGTGCTTTCTGAGAATTTTGCAGCAAGCCTTGAGTAGCCATGAAGTAAGGATTAAAAAGCTTTCAGAGGTAAGGAAGGTTATTGGATATTGCATCAGCAGCATCAACCTGTTTGTTCTTCCACTCAGTCAACATTCTTTGGAAGGCTGGATCCCAGACAGAGCTGGCCTCACCCTCCTAACCAAAATTATCATCTGCTTCAGTAGCAGTAATACAGCATGAAAGTCTTTCCCTTGGGAACAGCCAGATGTAGCAGTTAACTTTGTAAGTTGAGTGGGGATATCTTTGTTATGTCAACATTTAGGATCAAGCTCAAATCCAAATGCACGTAGGTGTCAGAGAAAAGCACTAGCTCACTTGTGAAATCACAGGCAACATAAAAATATATAATAATAGTGATGTTCCTGCTCCACCTCCTAAGACTGCTTGAGACTCTCCACTGGCAGGTTTGTGTATGGGCTGCAAGTGTCTGGGGAGCATAGTGCGCTCACTGCACAGATGTAGGAGGCTGAATCGCTGAGCTGGGAGCCTGTGAGGTGCAGGAAACTTCTCTTGGCGTTTGCATCCAGAGTAGCCGTGTACCTTCCGTTTGACTTTTGGCTCTCACTGTAGGTCATGATTATCAGGGAAACAGGTCCTCTGCCAGCGTCCTCTTTGTACCACCTTAAGTTGTTAAAGGGACTCACTGAAGAATTGCACTGAAAGGTGCAGTTCTCTCCCTCCAGGATGATCAGGGACCAAGGACTCTGCTCCACTTGGTTGTTGCCATTCACCCCTATTCAGAAAGCAATGTGAGACCCAAGAGATCAGTAATCCAGTCCTAATGCCTCTCACTTTGTGTTCATTCTTTACTCCCCACAATGAATCCCAGATGAACTAGAAAATGACCCCGCTTTCTTCCCTCTTCCTACCCAATTCACTACAGCTTTGCCCCAAATCCAAAGGAAAATGTTCCCTGGACTTCCTGTGTCAACCTTGCTAAGACTCTCCACTAACTTACAACAAAAATGAAGCCATGAAACCACCAAGAAAGCCCTCAGATGTTTCTCCATTCTTCTTCTGCACAGGGCTGCCCCCGAAAATACTGGCTTCTGTATTCGGCTTTCTTTTTAGCATTAAACAAAAGGGGTTCTTAGAGAGTATGCCCAACCAACCAGCGATCAGACTTTGCTCTCTAACACACATTCACACCTGTAACAGAACAATCCAATACCCATAGGAGAAAATGCAAACACTGCCATCTGGAGGTTAGAGTTACTGTTGCTCAAAAATCCTGATTAAGCTGCTTGTTAGGTTCTCCCTCACTGTAATGTGATTTAGAATAAAATTGCTGGAAGCTCACTTGCCTCTGCCAAGAAATTTGGAAGGCAACTACCTGTCCAACCACCTGGAAGACATTCAAATTTGTGCCCATTCCAAAGAAAGGTGATCCAATTGTTGTTAGGTGCTGTCGAGTCTGTTCCGACTCATAGCGACCCTATGCACAACAGAACAAAACACTGCCCGGTCCTCCGGCATCCTTACAATCATTGTTATGCTTGAGCTCATTGTTGCAGCCACTGTCAATCCACCTCCTTGAGGGTCTTCCTCTTTTTCCGCTGACCCGTCCGCCAAGCATGATGTCCTTCTCCAGGGACCGATCCGTCCTGACAACATGTCCAAAGTATGTAAGACGCAGTCTCCCCTTCCTTGCCTCTAAGGAGCATTCTGGCCGCACATCTTCCAAGACAGATTTGTTCGTTCTTTTGGCAGATCATGCTATATTCAGTACTCTTCACCAACACCACAATTCAACGGCGTCAACTCTTCTTTGATCTTCCTTATTCATTGTCCAGCTTTCACATGCATATGATATGATCGAAAATACCATGGCTTGGGTCAGGCACACCTTAGTCTTCAAGTTGACATTTTCGCTCTTCAACACTTTGAAGACGTCCTTTGCAGCAGATTTGCCCAATGCAATGCATTTTTTGATTTCTCGACTGCTGCTTCCATGGCTGTTGATTGTGGATCCAAGTAACATGAAATCCTTGACAACTTCAATCTTTTCTCTGTTTATCATGATGTTGCTCATTGGTCCAGTTGTGAGGATTTTTGTTTTCTTTATGTTGAGGTGTAATCCATACTGAATGCTGTAGTCTTTGATCTTCATTAGTAAGTGCTTCAAGTCCTCCTCACTTTTAGCAAGCAAGGTTGTGACATCTGCATAACGCAGGTTGTTAATGAATCTTCCTCCAATCCTGATGCTCAGTTCTTCTTCATATAGTCCAGCTTCTTGTATTATTTGTTCAGCATACAGATTAAATAGGTATGGTGAAAGAATACAACCCTGATGCACACTTTTCCTGATTTTAAACCAATCAGTATCCCTTTGTTCTGTCCAAACAACTGCGTCTTGATCTATGTAAAGATTCCTCATGAGCACAATTAAGTGTTCTGGAATTCCCATTCTTCGCAGTGTTATCCATAATTTGTTATGATCCACACAGTCAAATGCCTTTGCATAGTCAATAAAACACAGGTAAACATCCTTGTGGTATTCTCTGCTTTCAGCCAGGATCCATCTGACATCAGCAATGACATCCCTGGTTCCACGTCCTCTTCTGAAATGGGCCTGAATTTCTGGCAGTTCCCTGTCGATATACTGCTGCAGCCGTTTTTGAATGGTCTTCAGCAAAATTTTGATTGCATGTGATATTAATGATATTGTTCTATAATTTCCACATTCGGTTGGATCACCTTTCTTGGGAAAGGCATAAATATGGATCTCTTCCAGTCAGTTGGCCAGGAAGCTGTCTTCCATATTTCTTGGCATAGACAAGTGAGCACATCCAGCACTGCATCTGTTTGTCGAAATATCTCATTTGATATTCCATCAATTCCTGAAGCCTTGTTTTTCACCAGTGTCTTCAGAGCAGCTTGGACTTCTTCCTTCAGTACCATCGGTTCCTGATCATATGCCACCTCTTGAAATGGCTGAACATCGAATCATTCTTTTTGGTATAATGACTCTGTGTGTTCCTTCCATCTTCTTTTGATGCTTCCTGAGTCGTTTAATATTTTCCCCATGGAATCCTTCACTATTGCAACACGAGGCTTGAATTTTTTCTTCAGTTCTTTTGGCCTGAGAAACACTGAGCGTGTTCTTCCCTTTTGGTTTTCCATCTCCAGCTCTTTGCACATGTCATTATAATACTTTACTTTGTCTTCTCAAGAGGCCCTTTGAAATCTTCTGTTCAGTTGTTTTATTTCATGAATTCTTCCTTTTGCTTTAGCTGCTTGGCGCTCAAGAGCAAGTTTCAGAGTCTCTTCTGACATCCATCTTGGTCTTTTCTTTCTTTCCTGTCTTTTGAGTGACCTTTTGCTTTCTTCATGGTTGATGTCCTTGATGTCATTCCACAACTCATCTGTTCTTCAGTCACTAGTGTTCAATGCGTCAAAACTATTCTTCAGATGGTCTCTAAATTCAGGTGGGATATATTCAAGGTCATACTTTGACTCTCGTGGACTTGCTCTGATTTTCTTCAGTTTCAGCTTGAACTTGCATATGAGCAATTGATGGTCTGTTCCACAGTCAGCCCCTGGCCTTGCTCTGACTGATGATGTCGAGCTTTTCCATCGTCTCTTTCCACAGATGTAGTCAATTTGATTTCTGCGTGTTCCATCTGGTAAGGTCCATGTGTATAGTCACCGTTTGTGTTGGTGAAAGAAGGCATTTATAATGAAGAAGTCGTTGGTCTTGCGAAACTCTATCATTCTATCTCCGGCATTGTTTCTATCCCCAAGGCCATATTTTCCAACTATTGATCCTTGTTCTTTGTTTCCAACTTTCGCATTCCAATCGCCAGTATAATTATCAATGCATCTTGATTGCATGTTCGATCAATTTCAGATTGCAGCAGCTGATAAAAGTCTTCTTTTTCTTCATCTTTGGCCCTAGTGGCTGGTGCGTAAATTTGAATAATAGTCATATTAACTGGTCTTCCTTGTAGGTGTATGGATATTACCCTATCACTGACAGCGTTGTACTTCAGGATAGATCTTGAAATGTTCTTTTTGATGATGAATGCAACTCTTTGAGTTGTCATTCCCAGCATAGTAGACTATTTGATTGTCCAATTCAAAATGGCCAATACCAGTCCATTTCAGCTCACTAATGCCTAGGATATTGATGTTTATGCGTTCCAGCTCATTTTTGACAGTTTCCAATTTTCCTAGATTCATACTTCATACATTCCAGGTTCCAATTATTAATGGATGTTTGCAGCTGTTTCTTCTCCTTTTGAGTCGTGCCACATCAGCAAATGAAGGTCCCGAAAGCTTTACTCCATCCATATCATTAAGGTCGACTCTACTTTGAGGAGGCAGCTCTTTCCCAGTCATCTTTTGAGTGCCTTCCAACCCAGGGGGCTAATCTTCCAGCACTATATCAGACAATGTTCCACTGCTATTCATAAGGTTTTCAGTTGCAAATGCTTTTCAGAAGTAGACTGTCAGGTCCTTCTTCCTAGTCTGTCTTAGTCTGGAAGCTCAGCTGAAACCTGTCCTCCATGGGTGACCCTGCTGGTGTCTGAATACCAGTGGCATAGCTTCCAGCATCACAGCAACGCATAAGCCCACACTGTATGACAAACTGACAGGCCAGTGTCTGTCAGTTTGTCTTACTGTGGGTGCTTGTGTTGCTGCAATGCTGGTGATCCAATAGAATGTGGAAAATATCAAACAATATCTTAATATCACACTCAAGTAAAATTTTCCTGAAGATAATTCAAAAACGGTTGCAGTCGTACATCAGCAGGAAACTGCCAGAAATTCAAGTCAGATTCAGAAAAGAATGTGGAACAAGAGGTATCATTACTGATGTCAGATGCATCTCGGCTGAAAGCAGAAAATATCAGAAAGATGTTTACCTGTGTTTTAGTGACAATGCAAAAGCATTCAACTGTGTGGATCATAACAAATACAGATAATACTGCAAAGAGTGGGAGTTCCAGAATGCTTAATTGTGCTCATGCAAAACCTGTACATAGACCAAAAGGCAGTCATTCTAACAGAACAAGGGGATACTGTGTGGTTTAAGGTCAGAGTTGTATCCTTTCACCACACTTATTTAATCTGTATGCTGAACAAATAATCCAAGAAGCTGAACTATTGAAGAAGAACATGGCATCAGGATTGGAGGAAGATTCATTAACAACCTACAATATGCAGATGACACAGGCTCTCTTGCTAAAAGTTTATAGTACTTGAAGTACTGATGAAGATCAAAGACTACAGCCTTCAGTATGGATTACGCCTCAACATAAAGAAAACAAAGATCTTCACAACTGGACCAATAAGCAACATTATGGTAAATGGAGAAAAGATTGAGGTTGTCAAGGATTTCATTTCATTTGGATCCACAATCAATGCCTATGGAAGCAGTAGTCAAGAAATCAAATAACATATTGCTTTGGGAAAATCTGCTGCAAAAGACCTCTCTAAAGTGTTAAAAAGCAAAGATGTCACCTTGAGGATTAAGGGAGCCTGACTCAACCCATGATATTTTCAATAGTTGCATATGCATGTGAAAGCTGGACAATGAATAAGGAAGAGTGAAGAACTGACACATTTGAAGTATGGTGTTGGCAAAGAATATTGAGGATACCATAGACTACCTGAAGAATGGACAAATCTACCTTGGAAG
This sequence comes from Elephas maximus indicus, assembly GCF_024166365.1. NCBI lineage: Eukaryota > Metazoa > Chordata > Mammalia > Proboscidea > Elephantidae > Elephas > Elephas maximus. Next base: position 32,365,456 of record NC_064828.1, on the reverse strand, counting down.
AAGGACAACCAGATGCTCTGTCTTAGTCATCTAGGGCTGCTATAACAGAAATACCACAAATGGATGGCTTTAACAAACAGAAGTTTATTCTCCATCAGTCTTCCCCTGGACTAGGAGCTCCTCTGCGCAGGAACTCTGGGTCCAAAGGACACACTCTGCTCCCAGCACTGCTTTCTTGGTGGTATGAGATCCCAAATCTCTGCTGGCTTCCTTTTCCTTTTCCTAAAGGAAAATAAAACAAAAGGTGGTGCAGGTCACACCCCAGAGAAACTCCCTTTCCATTGGATCAGGGATGTGACCTGAATAAGGGTGTTACATCCCACCCTAATCCTCCTCTTTAACCACAGGAAGGAATTATGATTTATAACACGTAGGAAAATCACAAAATGGAGGACAACCACACAATACTGGGAATGATGGCCTAACCAAGTTGACACATATTTTGGGGGGACACAATTCAATATATGACATGTACCTTAGAAGGCAGGATGGCTAGACTTCATCTCACATACTTTTGGCATGTTTCGGGAGGGACCAGTCACTAGAGAAGGACAGCATGCTTGGTAAAGCAGAGGGTCAGCAAAAAAGAGGAAGACTCTCAACAAGATGAATTGACACAGTGGCTACAACAATGGGCTCAAACATAGCAACGACTGTGAGGAATAGGAAGTGTTTTATTCTATTGTAGCTATGAGCTGGTACCGACTAGACGGCACCTAACAGCAAAACGTCTATATAAGAGTGGTAGATTGGTACTTAAGGCATATGTTTAAAGACCTCAGTCTGAATTCTGGCTCTGTGTGATCTTGGATAGGAGAGTTAAGCATTCCTGTGATACATTTGTTACAACTGAACCAATGCTAATACATTATTAGTAACTAAACCCATAGCTTACATTGGAGTTCTATCTTTCTGTTGCAGAGTTCTATCAGTTTTGACAAAGGCTTAATGTCATGTGTCCACCATTATATTGTCATACAGAATAGTTTCACTGTGCTAAAAATGCCCTGTGCTCTACCTACTCATCCTTCTCCCTTTGTGTGAAATACAAACCTGGTGGGGCTCCTAGAGGTGAAACCGATTAAAGTGTGGGAGCTCCCCTCCCCAATGTTGGGCCTCCAAGAGTTTTTATATCTCAAGCTACTCCATGCTCAATCTCCAGCAATTAGTCTTTACTACTCTTTATTTACTCTTTAACTATGCCTACCCAATACTAGGTCCTGCAATGGTGGCTATGGTATGTGCGGTCTCTGCTCCAGTAAGCAGTGATGCTCTGTCTGTCTCTCCAGCTTTTGGAGCAGCAGTTTGCTTGTGACCTCAATTCTCTGATGGATATAATAACAGTTGTTGATTTTCAGCTTTTTTCTTGTCATAGGGATGGGAGAGACGACTTCCAAGCTCCTTACGTGCCAGAGTGAAACCATAAGTCTTTATTATCAATTTATAATTCAATAAATATTTTTGAAGGCCTACTGTTTATCATGCCTGGTGGCACGCACTGGAGATAAGCAGGCAAGGTTCCTACTCTCACAGAATTATAATCTAACAATAAGAGGGAAAGCAGAGTATTTGGGTACAGATGCTGGTAAGTAGTAAATGTAGAAGCTTGTGACAATTCTCTTTTTTGGTTCAGTTTTCTCAGTGAAACAGGAAACCAGTAAGTAGATGAGACAGTGGATGTATGAAGACTTACTGGAAGTTTCAAGTAGAATACACAGAGTTTGAAAACAAAAGAATGGAAAAAGATATATCATGCAAACACTAATCAAAAGAAAGCTGGCATATTATACTCATATAAGACAAAGTAGACTTTTAATAAGGAAGAACTGCTAGAGGGAAAAAAAGTTTTTTTTAATAATAAGAGATTTCACCAAAGAAGTAAAAAGACAACCCACAGACTGGGGGAAAAAAATTTGGCTACAACATATCCGATCAGGGTCTAATCTCTAAAATCTACAAGGTACTACAAAACTTCAACCACAAAAAGACAAATAACCCAATAAAACATGGGAAAAGGATATGAACTGGCACTTAATCAAAGAAGACATTCAGGCGGCTAACAGATACATGAGGAAATGCTCACGATCATTAGTCATTAGAGAAATGCAAAACAAAACTACAATGAGATACCATTTCATCCCAACAAGGCTAGCATTAATCAATAAATAAATAAATAATGTTGGAAACGTTGTGGAGAGACTGGAACACTTATACACTGCTGGTGGGAGTGTAAAATGGTACAACCACTTTGGAAATCGATTTGGCACTTCCTTAAAAAGCTAAAAATAGAAGTACCATATGATCCAGCAACCCTTGGAATATATAAGAGCCATCGCACTAATAGATATACACACACCCATGTTCACTGCAGCATTATTCACAATAGCAATAAGGTACAAGCAACCTAGGTGCCCATCAATGGATGAATGGATAAACAAATTATGGTATATTCATACAATGGAATACTACATTATGATAAAGAACAATAATTACTCCACGAAACATCTCATAATATGGATGAAGCTGGAAGGCATTATGCAGAGTGAAATTAGTCATTCACAAAAGGACAAATGTTATATGAGACTGCTATTATAAAAACTCAAGAAAAGGTTTAAACAGAAGAAAATATTCTTTGATGGTTACGAGGGCGGGGAGGGAGGGAGAGGGGAATTCACTAACTAGATAGTAGACAAGAATCATCTTAGGTGGAGGGAGGGACAACATATAATACAGGGGAAGCCAGCACAACTGGACTAAATCAAAAGTTAAAAAGTTTTCTGAACACAACCGAACACTTTGAGGGACAGAGTAGCAGGGGTGGGGGTCTAGGGACCATGCTTTCGGGAGACATCTACATCAATGGGCATAACAAAGTTCATTAAGAAAATGTTCTGCATCTCATTTTGGTGAGTGGCCTCTGGGGTCTTAAAAGCTTGCGAATGGCCATCTAAGGTGCATCAATTGGTCCCACCCCTCCTGGAGCAAAGGAGAATGAAGACCACCACAGACACAAGAAAAATATTAGCCCAAGAGACAAAAAAGGCCACATAACCCAGAGACTCCATCAGCCTGAGACCAGAAGAACTAGATGGTGCCTGGCTACCACCAATGACTGCCCTGACAGGGAACACAAATGAGAGTCCCTGATGGAGCAGGAGAAAAATATGGAGCAGAACTCAAATTCATGTAAAAAGACCAGACTTGATGGTCTGACTGAGACTACAGGAACCCCAGAAGACATGGTCCCTGGACTCTCTGTTAACCCAGAACTAAAACCATTCCCAAAGCCAATTCTTCAGAAAAGATTAGACTGGAGTATAAGATACAAAGTGATACTCATTAAGAGTGTGCTTCTTAGTTCCAAGTAGACACAAGAGACTAAATGGGCAGCTCCTGTCTGGAGGCGAGATGAGTAGGCAGAAAGGGATAGGAGCAGGTTGAATGGACAGGGGAAATCTGGGGTAGAAAAGGGAAGTGTGCTGTCACATTATAGGGATAGCAACTAGGGTCACATAACAACATGTGTATAAAGTTTTATATGAGAAACTAACTTGAGCTGTAAACATTTGCCTAAAGCACAATTTAAAAAATTAATTAATTAATAACAAGACATTTTACAGCCAAAAGATACCACAATCCTAAATCTTTATGCACATAAACAATTGTTTGTATGTTTTATGTACTTTTAAGAACATCTGGTGTTGTCTTAGTCACCTAGAGCTGCTATGACAGAAATACCACCCGTGGATGGATTTAACAAAGAGAAATTTATTCTTTCACTGTCTAGTAGGCTACAAGTCCAAATTCAGGGTGTCAGCTCCAGGGAAGGCTTTCTCTCTCTGTTGGCTCTGGAGCAAAGTCCTTGCCATCAATCTTCCCTTGGTCTGGGAGCACCTCAGCACAGGAACCTCAGGTCCAAAGTGCTCTGCTCCAGGTGCTGCTTTCTGAGTGGTATGAGGTCCCCATGTCTCTCAGCTCACTTCTCTCTTTTATAACCCAAACCCAAAAATATTTTTTTTATATCTCAAAGAAATTGGCTTAAGACACTATCTGATCTTGTAGATCTCATCAATATAACTGCCACTAATCCATCTTATTACATCATAGTGATAGAATTTGCAACACATAGGGAAATCACATGAGATGATAAAATGGTAGATAATCATACAATCATACAAGGCAATCATGATCTAGCCAAGTTGACAGATATTTTTGAGGGACACAATTCAATCCATGACAGTTATATTTCACAATAAAATGATTTTTAAGCGGTTGCGTTGATGATATCATAGCCCAAAGAAATAGTTGATCCCTCACAGACTCTTGCTTCAGGAAAGTACTAAAACAGAGAATCAGGCCAGCAAAGTTGGGAGACAGAAAGAGAAAGTGAGAGAGAGAGAATCTCTGTTTGACAGGTTCTCCCATATCCTTTCTTCCTGAATTAGTGGTTAAGCATTTGGTTGCCAACCAAAAAGTTGACAGTCTGAATCCAACAGCCGCTCCTTGGAAACTCTATGAGGCAGTTGTATTCTGTCCTATAGGGTTGCTATGAGTCGGAATCTACTCAACTGCAATGGATTTTTAAGTCTAAAATATAATCGATTTATTTTCAACAACACCCTCAAAGAATCAATGATAGTTACTACAATGGTTATTTCCAAACCTCACCAAGAAGTATATGTTGTACAAGAAAAAATTCAAAAATTTTCCTTCAGAACAATGACAGGATTCCAAACACTATGGCAGTAGCATGTTTCAAGACATTTCAAGCTGTTGAACTCTTTAGAACTCTAAACCTAAGTCCTGGTTATCTAATTCCTCCTCTTTAGGAGAAACACAAAAGGTATAAAGATGTCCTGCTGTCCAAGTTGATTGCCTACTCCCATACTTGTGTAGACCATTTGTGAGCATGGTTGTCTGCTACTTTGTCTAGGCCTTCTCAATTCAAAACAACGGACAGATTTGGGATCGCAGGCAGACACTTTACAGACATCTGTGAAGTAGTGGGGTGGGTTTTTCTCTTCTTCTTTCTCCTAATGGTATCTCTTCCATTTACATCATTTTCTGTGTATTTATTTCTAGCACTGATTCAGGGTTAACAGGGTATATATTCTTCTCATACCCAGTAAACTGACTACATGGTTGGCAAGAAGTTCCACTAATATTAAAGCATAAATTATGAATGAAAAAAACAATGCCCATGTTGAAAATCTTAATAGGAAAAAATGGACAAAGGCAACATTTTAAATCAGTAAAGAAAAATGGGTTATTCAAGAATAGAAGTTGAGCCTGGGTAGCTGCCTCCAAACAAACAAAAATTAAGGAAAAATAAAAAGCTTCGGATGCCACTTCTTTCACACATATACATACATCTAGATTAAAAATTTACATACAAAAAAGAATCTGAAAGAAATTAAAGACAATCTGAGAGAAAGTTTTATCATTTTGGAGTGCCATGGGTTTTTAAGCAGAACATAAAACCCAGAATCCGTAACAGTAAACTTTGATAGATTTGACTACGTACAGCTTTTTTAATTCTGCAAAGCAAAAAAATGAACATTAACGAACTCAAAAGGTAAATGATAAACTAAAAAAAAGCCATATATAACATTCGTGTGACAAGTTTTCTTAACATAGAAACCATTCTTTAAAACCTGTATTGAAAAGGCAGTAACACACTCAGTAAGAAATGGGCAGATACATGAATGTACAATTTATAGAACAATGCAAACGCCTTTAAATACATGAAATCAAGCTCCATCTTGTTCATAACTAAATTATTAAAAATAAAAAGAAGCCCAACTGATAAGCAAAAGTCAAAATGCTTGATAATACACAAGGCTTTGGAGAAATAGTATTCTGCCCAACTTACTGCTGTTGGTGGCATAAATTAGTGGAACTTACCTAGAAGGCAAGTTGAACCACATAGAGTGCTGTGAGTGCATTCCTTTTCTTGAATAATATTCTATTTTCCCTGGAGTTAATAACTGACTTATTATTATACTCTTTATTATGTTTAATTTTATTTATTTTTTGGCTTTCTTACAATTTTATGTGTTATTCCTTAATTCATCAAAGACTAACTTCAAATTATCTGCTTGGTTTTGGAAAGTGATCACTGCTTGCTATACAGGATAGTAGACAGAGAGGGGTGATCTAACAGAAAAACCAAACCCATTGCTGTCAAGTGGATTCCAACTCATAGCGACCCTACAAGACAGAGTAGAGCTGCTCCATAGGGTTTCCAAGGAGTGGCTGGCAGGTTGGAACTGCCAACCTTTTGGTTAGCAGCCGAGCTCTTAACCACTGTGCCACCAGTGCTCCACGGGTGGTCTTTACTTATAAATTCTCTCACCCAGTCCTCCTACTTTCATTCCCCCCCCCAACCAAATACTCCCAAAAGGCACACATACACACACACCACCCCCACCATTTCCCCCAATTATTTAAAGGCAATTGATGGTTCTGGTTTTCACATGGGCACAGCACACATCGGAATGCTTCTTGTGGGCTTCTCCACTAGGCCCAGATTTCTTATTTATCTGATCTGTTATGCAAGTTATCTCTCCATAGACTTCTCGCCCTCTAAAATTTTGTTAGCATTACTTGTCTGCTGTCATCTCATTTTCTGTTCTCATAAAACCCATGGTTTACCCAGTGTATGTTTTTTTAATTTCTTTACTGTATTTTTAGTTGGGTTTCGGGGGTCATGCAGAGATAAATATGTATGCATAATCTACCATATTCGATCAAATGTTTGAGACTCATTTTTCATTAAATACCCTTTTTATTGTTTAAAGTGTATTTTAACATGGATTTGTATTTATAATCTGTTGCCGTGGAGTCAATTTTGACTCATAGCGACCCTATAAGAAACAGAAGGACCACCCCACAGGGTTTCCAGGAAGCAGTTGGTGAATTCAAACTGTCAATCTCTTTTTGGCTAGCAACCATTGTTCTTAACCACTGTGTCACCAGTAGGTTTAAATTTTTAATTTATATTTTAAACTGAATTTAATTTAAAAAATTCATTCAGTTTAAACCATGAATATGGAATGAATACAAAAAAAAAAATGCTAGTATTATTATCTTAGCTAATTCGTAAAATCTAGAGAGCCAGTCTCTGAGACAAAGCAAAGAGAACACTTTCAGGGAGAAAGAAGAATGGGGAAAAGGAAAATATTTTAGAAGGAAGAGACCTTTCAAAGCCAATACCATTTTCAGTCACTCCAACTATCACAGCCACTGCAGAGCCAGAGAGCGCACAACTCCCTCGCTCCTATGCTCAAAACCTTTCGCCCAAGCAACAAAAGTACTCTTAATGTGGCAATAAGCTGATATTAATTACATAAGATTGTCCCTGTACTTGGAAAGACCCAACAATACCTACCAGGGTGGCCCAGAATAAGATGTGGGAGCTGGACTTTGCAAAGATAAGCACAGAGACCACTTCATTGTTCTTGCGGTTTTACATTTAAATTATTCTGACCCTGATTGAGGAACTATTGGTGTCAAATTCTGTGTTCATTTTTACTAAAAAAGAATTGGGTATGGGGGATAGTCACTTATTGCTCTCCTGCTTTTTATCTGATCTTTGCAATTACCAGAGTGCCTGAGGGCCAAACAACAATAGACTGCTGAAACCAGAGTGGATTACAGGGTTAGACACCCAGCTGCCAGGCCCCTTGCTGCTCATTTTGTGCTCAGCTCCCCCTGCAGTTCCCTTCACTGTGTCACTCAGAGCACAGTAGTACACAGCTGAGTCTGACTGGCGCACTGAGGCTTTCCCCAAGTGGAAGGAAGATGTTTTTTGATTGTACGTAGCTTCAAAACCTTCCTTAGTTCCTTTATTGTTGTCCTTGGCGGCTTTCAGAAGAAGCTGTAGACCTTCACCGGGACGTTGGATGTACCAAAAAAGAGAAGGATATCCTGTGGCTGTATACGTGCAGTTCACAGTCAGGAAAGCCCCTTCCAAAAGGGTTATTTGGTCTTCCGTCTGGGTCACTGAGTCTCCACTGGTTCCTCCTGGAGGGGGGAAAGGGGTCTGTGTAAACTTGGGCATAAGGCTCTTGGGTAAAATTATGCTTAAAGTCTTGCTGACATAATAGAAGAAAGAATGCAAATTTTAACTCATTTTACTTACCAAGCATTAAAAGTATCATAGTCACTAAACCTGGAGAAGGGTGCATCTTTAGAAGGTCACCTTAATAATGTTCTTGACTCTTAAAAAACCCAACCTTAGACGCAGTGAAATGTTACGTCGGAACCTAGAATTACGCAGAAAATATGTTTGTGTTAGGAAGCTGCACCCCCTTGTGGACAAAGGGTTGAACTGGGATGAATGATTTCCTGGACTCCTCCCAAAAGTCCGAAACACGTCCTCGATCTCCTCATCATTTATTATAAAGCACATGGCAGTCTTGAGGTGGCCCTTGTAAATCTGAAGGACAGCTGTCATAACCTCTAAGGTCAATTTTGTTCTTAGCATAACACCTGACAGAGAAGTTCTTTGGTAGAGCACCCCAGAGCATTTCTGTAACTAAGAAAACACCAATTTTCTTGACCATTTAATATGAGCTGCTATCTTGGGCCACCTTATAATCCATTGAAATGTCAGAAAAGAATTTGGGGCTGACATCAGAAGAATTAATAAGAAGTCAAGTCATTATTGGGTAATTCTGTGTTTTTCAGCACTGTACCCCAACATGTAGACTGTGCCTGACATTTACTAGGTGCTCAATAAATACTCAAGGTTTTTTTAAAAAAAAAAAAAAATGAATAAATGGTCTTTGAGGAGTCACTATTACTTGGAATACAACATTTCCTCAGTTATAAAATAATATCATCTGTAAGGAACATATCTTTTTATTAATAATATTTTTCGGGGAAAAAAGTCATGCTATATTAAAACCTGTTGCCCTCAAGGTGATTCCAATTCATAGCGACTTATAGGACAGAGTAGAACTGCCCCATAGAGTTTCCAAGGAGCACCTGATGGATTAGAACTGCCGATCTTTTCGTTAGCAGCCGTAGCTCTTAACCACTATGCCATCAGAGTTGCCATGCTATATTAGCAGTAATCAAATATTTCTGAATTCCAGAAACTTTAAAAAATGAAAAATATGAATCCTAGACAGAAGAAGCACAGTAATTAAGATTAATGAATCCCTATAAAATAATCTGAAATCAGTACCTTATTCTCCCCAATTTCAATGACTCCAAGATAAGGTGACTAGCTTAAAAGAATCAGGAAACAAATACTATGTGCACACTCTTAATGAAATTCGAATGTCAAGGATGTTTTCTACTGTTGTCCATCTGCCAACACTGTATTGCCAAATTACAACAAAATGATTTTCCCTAACAGGTACAAAACCCAGAAGATGTGGCTTTGCATCAAAAGATTGACACATGAGTTGGGACTCTTCTGCCTCAGGTTCTCAAATTAATCAAGATGTATCAGTTGACAGGCACACTTCAGCCCACAGTAGAGGATCTGAAACCTGGCTGTTTGAGAGCTGAGTCAATGAGCAAGTGATTTAAAATTACATATTTTGAGAGTCCACCACCAACTTCGTGAATCATAATTTCCTAGATCGAGACCCACAAAGTTCTGTTTTCCTCAAAGCTCCCAGGTGGCGCTGATGCAGCCATCCTGATACCAGTTTACAAGATTTCGTTTGTGAACGCTATTGTGTCGTTATCGTATTGTTATCTATACTTAAAAAAAAAAAAGTTTAAATACAACGAGAATCTAGAGAAGGAACATTTTGTATACTGGGCCGTACAAGAGGACTTCTACAAGATTATGGAAAGGTATTTGTTGAATTGGGGCCTTTTAATGGCTTTATTGCTGTGTAACCGACATGAAATAAAATGCGCATATTTAAAATGAGCAATTTGATAATGTTTGACACACAGGTACACTTCTGAAACCATCATCAAAATCAAGATAATGAATTTAGGTATTGTCCCCAAAGTTTCCTCTTATCTCCTTGTAATCCTTCTCTCTATTCTTTTCCAACCTCCCACCCCCGTTCCCTGGCAAACTGCTTTCTGTCATTATAGATTAGTTTGCATACTTCATAATTTCTATTAATGGGATCACAAAGTATGTGCTCTTTTTTGTCTGGCTTCTTGCATTCAGCATACTTATTTTGAGATTCATCCAGGAATATAATTGATTTTTGTATATTGCTCTTTTATCCTGGAACTTTACCAAATTCACTTACTAGTGCTAGTAGCTTTTTTGTACATTCTCGTGGATTTTTTACATAGACAATTATGTCGTCTGGGACTAAAGATAGCTTCACTTCTGCCTGTTCAAACTGTATGCCTTCTGTTTTTTTCTCTTGCCTTATACCACTGGCTAGAATCTGCAGCACAATATTAAGTAGAAGTGGTACTATCAAAAATTCTTCCCTTGTTCCTGATCTTAAAGGGAAAGCATTCAGTCTTTTGCCATCAAGTTTGGCATTTGATGTAGGTTTTTTTGTAGATGCCTTTTATTAAGTTAAGGAAGTTCCCTGAGAGCTTTTAATCAGGAGTGGATGCTGGATTTTGTCAATTTTTTTTTTATGCATCTTTAAAAAAAAAAAAAAAAAAAGAGACTACTTTTTTTAATTGATCATCTGCTTACTTGTCAACCTCTCTTGATACATTATTGATAAATTCTCACAAAATACTACGAAAGGTATTACTGTCCTGTTTTACAAATAATGAAACAAAGGTCACACGTGTTTAGCCCCTCTGTGGCAGAACACAGATAATAGTGTTGAATGCAGATTTCTCTGACAGCAAAACCTGTGTTTCCTGTTTTTTCCACTAGAGATTATTTCCACAGAAAATCTGGGAGAGATGTTAGAGGGTAGCACAATCCCTTCTTCTTCCTGAGCCTTTAAAATATCTTAAAACAGCTGAACCATGATCACTGATTCAGCACTCTCCAGAATAAAGCTTGGAACAGGTTTTGTGTCCATCCAAGTGGAAGCATGAAAAAAATAATTAAATGATTGCAAGTTGGATTTTTGACCAAAAGAGAAAAGAAAGCATAAAAAACATGCAAACTGCAGTTCAGAACCTAACCACCAGGTAGTGTCTTCCTTTCAAGCTAATCATTAGACACCTGCTTTGCACAGTGCACTGTATCAAGGATGACAAATGTCTAGGCTTTTGCGAGCTGCCAGGTACTAGAACTTCATTCGTGGTTGGTGAACACTCTCTATGTCCCTTGTAACTTGGTTGTGCTAAGAGTCTAGAGCATAGTTGTCTAATCAATAAAATGTTTCAAATACAGGATCATAGCTTGATCCTTTCTATATAACTAACAGTATTTAAAGCATGGTTTGGCCTGCATGTGATCAGACACAGTTATGAAGAAAGAGTTTTATTTAACAAGATTAGGAGAGGTTTCCAGAGAGGAAGGAGAATAATTTTCAGAAGTATTCCAGAAATCCGAAAAGTCTATATATTATGTAAATCTGAACCACAGTTACTCCTCCAGCACTTTCCAGAACAAAACTTGGAACAGGTAATAATAACAGGCATACACAAACAATGATATTGAAACCAAGACTTCAATATACAGCCATCTAAGATACATTATTGGTCTCTGACCATCCTGGGCAAAGGAAAGTGAAGAAAACCAAAGACTCAGGGAGCAATTAGTTCAAAGGACCAATGGACCACATAAACCACAGGCTACACGACGCCGAGACCAGAAAAACTAGATGGTGCCCAGCTACCACTACTGACTGCTCTGACTGGAATCACAACAGAGGGTCCTGGACAGAGTGGGAGAAAAAATTGTAGAACAAACAAAATCCAAATTCACAAAAAAGACCAGACTTACTGGTCTGACAAACTGAAGGAAACCCCAAGACTGTGGCCATAAGACACCCTTCTGAACTGGAACTGAAGCTATTCCTGGAGATGACCTTCCAGCCAAACCATGCACAGGCCCCAAAAATAAACAAAAATACCCGAGAGGAACGTGCTCCTTAGAACAATCAATTATGCAAGATCAAAAGGACGACATTTGCCCAAAAGCAAAGATGGGAAAGCAGGAAGGGTTAGGAAATCAGGACAAAAGGAAAAGGGGAAACCAGGACAGAAATGGGGAGAGTGCTGACACATTGTGGGGAAAGAAGCCAACATCATGGAACACTTTATGTACAATCTATCGAATGGGAAACTAATTTGCTCTGTAAATTTTCACCTAATGCACAATAAAAAAAAATTAAAAATAAGAATAATAAATGGCTTGAGGACACTTAAAGTTTACTCTCTTAAAATGTCTCTAAATATTTTTTTTAAATGATACAGCACTCAGTTACTAACTAGATGTTGAACTGAATTCAATGTCATTTTCAAAAAGTCAAGTCCCTTCTTAGGTACAACCTCCAGCCACAGGTCCCCATCTGGGCTCTTGCGTCCCCTCTTCTGGTGGGTGCCTTCTCTCTGGAATTGTGCTTTATTTTAAATAACTACCCCCTGCAAAAAAAAAAAAAAAAAAGACTTCAATATAAATATTGTTGAACAACCTCATCATTTTCCCTCTTATTCTCATAGAAATAATCTAAGCACAACAATCAACAAAGAATAAGAATGCATAATGTATTTATAATTTCAGTCAAATTAAGAGAATCCAAATATTTGTGAGAGCTACTAAAATCAGATGAGCTTGCACTAATACACATGTACCGTATACCAAAAACCAAACCCATTGCTGTCCAGTTGATTTTGACTCATAGCAACCTTAACCAACAGAGTAAAACTGTGCCATAGGATTTCCAAAGCTGTAACCTTTTTTTTTTTTTGAGAAATTTTTTTTTTTATCGTACTTTAGATGAAGGTTTATAGAACTAGTAAGTTTCTCATTAAACAGTTAGTACAAGCACAAATATTGTACTAACTGTTTAATGAGAAACTTTACAGATATTGTTTTATGACATGGGTTAACCACCCCACAACATGTCAACACTCTCCTTTCTCAACCTCAGGTCCCCTATCAAGGCTCTAGTCTTTACAGAAGCAGGCTGCCACGTTTTTCTCCTGAGGAGTGGCTGCTGTGTTCCAGCTGCCAACCTCTCAGTTAGCAGCCGAGTGCTTTAGCCATACAGTGATTTAGCCCAGATCCAAAGGAAACAACTCATCAAACTAGTCTCAAAAAACATCTTCGAGTCACTTAAGATTTGTTAATATGAAGAATTACATCAGTATATTTACAAAAAAATAAGTTATTCTTACATTCCAGCACTAAACAACCTAACTATGTTGCATTTCATCTTTTGTGTATGTATTTGTGCCTTCCTCATTTTTTCTTGATTGTGTCACTACTCTAGTTTTCAAACTGTGGTTTTATCGTTGATTTTGTTCTTTTTTTCCTGGACCCATCAGTTTTGACTTTTAGCTCATTCTTTCCATCTCCTTTTGTTCATTTTATTTTTTGTTCGTTTTCTAACTTCTTGAGTTGTATGCCTATTACATTTATTTTTATTCTTCTCTATCTAGTGAAAAGAACACATCAACTGGAGTCAAATAATCTAAGCTTAATACATCAATTCTCTTCAAAATTTAGTGTAAATGCTGAATATACTCATTTTTGAAGCAATGTTTAGCTGGTTTTACCTCAATTCACAAATCAAGTAAGTGAAAGATTTGGGAACTGAGAGAAAAGTTAATGCTGCTGTATTTGTATAGTATGGAAAATAGAGCAGACCTTAGTTTTCTGGTTTAGTATTTTCTATTACTAGCTAAACATTGCTTCAAAAATCAGTATTCTAATACAAATCTTGCATCATGTTCAACATCTGATCATGGATTAAATATTTATTCTTCACACAAAATTTTGAAGAGAATTGATATATGAAAATATAAAATGATTACATCATGGAATTCATTTCCTATGTCCACTTGAAGTTCTAGGTGCCTATATTTGTTGACTCGAGGGAGATGGGACAAATGTCCTGCTCCCTACCCAACTGTCACAGCTCCTGAAATTCCTCTTTAAAGATGCTTCCCCCCAAGACTTCTACTCAACACATCTGCATTACAGACATACGAATATAAGAAGTGGCAATGCAATTAAGTAATGGTGCTTGTACACTTCATCCAGATGATTTTTGCTGGAGAAACTTCATGGAGAAAGAATGAAGTTAGGGGTAAATAATTTTAAGGATTCTTGAGGAATGTTTTTTTCTATCCCTTGAGTAAACTATACTAACCATTATTTTTTTGCAGGCCATTTATTTCACTGAGAAGAAGCTCTGAGTGAGCTATCAAATAGAAACTAGAGCCACTGGATAGACAGATAACCTAAATAAGGGATAAGAGACTATTTCCTGTGATTAAAGGCTGTCAGCTACTTCTATCCTCCAAACCTAGAATGAGAAATACTCCGAAAATAAGGAAGCGAAAGTACCACAGCAGTCACGAAAGTAATGCAGAATAAGATGGCAGAGTACAATTCAATGATAGCCCTAATCAGTTTACATAACTGGTTATCCATCTCAAAGAAATGGAAATTTCACACTCACCCACAGCATATAAAACAATAAATTCTACGGGAACTTATTTATAGAAAAGTTTTTAAAAATAAGGGTGACTTAAAGTCCTTACCATACTAGATATTAACATACAGATTCATAATAGCTGAAGAATGAGTTTTGTTTCTAAAGTAGAAACTAGATAAATGGAAAAGAACGGAGATCCCAGAACCATAGCCAAGCATGTATGCTAATTTGGAACATGAGAGAAGTAGCTAGTGTGAAGACAAAGACCAGCTAGTTCAATCAGTGGTCCTGGGACAGTAGATTACCCATATGCAGAAAAAAGAGACATCTTCCCTCAAACTATATGCAAGTGACAAATTTCTTCTAATTTAAAGTCATAAAAGAAAAAAACCTAAAATAATTAGAAGACACTGTGAAAGAATGTCATATTAAAACTTCACTGTCAGAAATAAATTTTTAGTGTGTATGTGAAGTGTAAATCATAAATAAAAAGTCTAGAAAAATTGACTACATTAAAAGTTAAAACTTCAATATAATAGAACAGGCCATAAATGAAGTGACTACAAACCAAAGGCAAAAAAGATATTTTCCAAACATATAACAGAATTATTATCAAAATACATAATTAATGCCTAAATTAAGGATAAAACGGCGACATCCCAGTAGGAAAGTGGGCAAATCATATAAATATGAAGATATGAATAATTTAGGGAAGAAGAAGCCTAAGTGACCAATGAAACCTTAAAAAGATGCTCCACCTCACCAGCACCCAGGAAAATGCACGTTGTGACATACCATTGAGTATACCTCCAGATTGATAAAAATTAAAAAGTTGGAAAATACCAAATGTTGGCATGAATATAGTAAAATGCAGTGAAACAGGAATTTCAAATACTACCCTGGAGTTTAAATCATTACAACCACTTGGGAGAGCAATTTCTCAATATTTCATAAAATTTTAAAGTGTGTGTTCCATATGACCCAGCAATTCAGTTCCTGAATATATATTCTTGAGAAACTTTCAAATAAGCAAGACAAAACAATGTAAGAATGTTTATAGATGATTTTGTATAACAGTGTAAACTTTGAAACAATGTAAAAGGCCATCAAAATTAAAAGAAATTGAATGAATAAATTGTGGCATAATCCAATAACAACCACCAAAAAAAAAAAAACCCTGTTGTCATTGAATCAATTCCAACTCATGGCGACCATGTGTGTTACAGAGTACAACTGCTCCTAGGGTTTTCTTGGCTCTAATCTGAAGCAGATTGTCAAGACTTTCTTCTGCAGCCCTGCTTGGTGGGTTCAAATTCCCAGTCTTTAGGTTAGCAATCTAGTGAAAACGGTTTTGTATCACCAAACTAGACCTATATATCGGTATGGAACAATCAACAACAACAAAAAAAAAAAAACTGAGTGAATAAACAATTTATGTAAACTATAAAAAAAGCCAGTTGCCCTAGATCATTTTCAACTCATGGCAACTACGTGTGTCAGAGTAGAACTGTACTCTACAGAGTTTTCAATGGCTGATATTTTTAGGAAGTAGATTGGTGGACCTTTCTTCCACAGCACTACTTACGAACTCAAACTGCCAACCTTTCAAGCAGCTGCTAACAAAACATGCTGTACTATATACTGTAGAGGATCCAATATCGCTGCATACATATTAAGGAAAAGTAAGAAAAGATGCAAAGGAAAAATGAAAAACAAATTCAGGATAATGATTACTCCTGAGGATAGAAAGATGGAAAGGAATTGAAGAAAGTATAGGTGTTTAATGTTATCATAAATGTTTAAAGTCTTAAACTGAAACTATCGTCACAAAATGTGAAGATTTGATATAAAGTTAGGTAGACTTAGACTTTAGAGACAGGTTAACTTATTGGTTTCCATATTCCTGAATAACTTAATTAAAATTCTAAAAGTTATTTTTAGACCTTTAAAAAGGAGAGAAACTTTCAGTACTGAATGATTCTATTTATGATTTTCTCTAGGTGAGATTTTGTGTCTGTGTATTATTTATGATAAATATATAGAGATATAGTAAAAAAATAAATAAATTTAACAATACTAAACATTTATTCCCCACATGCCTGTCAGTTTGCCATGCTGTGGTGGCCTGCGGTTGCCGTGATGCTGGAAGATGTGCCACCAGTATTTCAAATACCAGCAGGGTCGTTTATGGCAGGCTTCTGTTGATCTTCCACACTAAGACAGAATAGGAAGAAGGACCTGGCAGTCCACTTCTGAAAAAATTGGCCAGTGAATACCTTAAGAATAGCAGCCAAGCTTTGTCTGATATAGTGCTGGAAGACGAATCCCTCAAGTTGGAAGGCACTCAAAGTATGACTGGGGAAGAGCTGCCTCCACAAAGTAGAGTCGAACTTAATGACGTGGATGGAGTCAAGTTTTGGGGGGACTCATTTGCAGAAGTGGCATGACTCAAACTGAAAAGAAACAGCTGTAAATATGCATTAATAATGAAAATATGGAATGTACTAAGTATGAATCTAGGAAAATTGGAAGTTGTCAAAAATGAAAAGGGCAAAATAAAGATCAATATTGTAGGCATTAGTGAGCTGAAATGGACTGATATAGGCCATTTTGAATTGAGCAATCATATGGTCTACTATGACGGAAATGACAAATTGAAGAGGAATAGTGTTGCATTCATTGTCAAAAAGAACATTTCAAGATCTATCCTGAAGTACAACGTCAGTGATAGGACAATATTCATATGACTACTAGGAAGGCCGGTTAATACGAAGCTTATTCTAATTTCCGCATCAACCACTAAAGCCAAAGATGAAGATATTGAAGATTTTTACTGACCTCTGCAGTCTGAAATTGATCAAACATGCAATCAAGATGCATCAATAATTACTGGAGATTGGAATGCAAAAGTTGGAAACAAAAAAGAAGGGAAATTTAGCCTTGGTGATAGAAATGAAGTTGGAGATCTCTTGATAGAATTTTGCAAGACCAATGACTTCTTCACAGCAAATACCTTTTTACAACAACAACAGCAACTATACACATGGACCTTACAGATAGAATACACAGGAGTCAGATTGATGACATCTGTGGAAAGAGACAATGAAGAAGCTCAATACAATCAGTCAGGACAAAGCCAGGGGCTGACTTCAGAACAGACCATCAATTGCTCATGTGCAATTTCAAGTTGAAGCTGAAGAAAATTATAGCAAGTCTATGAGAGCCAAAACGCAGACTTGAGTTTATTCTACCTGAATTTAGAGACCATCTCAAGAGTAGATTTGGTGCATTGAACACTAATGACAGAAGACCAGATTAATTGTGGTGTGACAGACATCAAGGACATCATATATACACTAAAAAAGCAAAAGATCATTAAAAAGACAGGAAAGAAAGAAAAGACCCAAATAGATGTCAGAAGAGACTCTGAAACTTGCTCTTGAACATACAATAGCAGAAGCTAATGGAAGAAACGATGAAGTAAAAGAGCTGAACAGATGATTTCAAAGGGTGGCTCAAGAAGACAAAGTAAAGTATGATAACAAAATGTGCAAAGCCTTGGAGTAAGCAAACCAAAAGAGAAAAATACACTCACCATTTCTCAGGCTGAAAGAACTGAAGAAAAAATTCAACCCTCTAGTTGCAATATTGAAGGATTCTATGGGGAAAATATTGACAACCCAGGAAGCATCAAAAGATGGAAGGGATACACAGAGTCACTGCACCAAAAAGAATTGGTCAATGTTCAACAATTTCAGAAGGTAGCATATTATCAAGAACCAATGGTACTGAAGGAAGAAGTCCAAGCTGTACTGAAAACATTGGAGAAAAACAAGCTTCAGGAACATCTCATAACATGGAGGAATCTGGAATGCATTATGCTGACTGAAATTAGTCAGTTGCAAAAGGACATATATTCTATGAGACCACTATTATAGGAACTCAAGAAACAGTTTAAACGCGGAAGAAAATATTCTTTGATGGTTACAATTTGCGGAGAGAAGTAGAGGGGTATTCACTAATTAGATAGTAGACAAGAAGTATTTTAGGTGAATGGAAAGACAGCACACAATACAGGAGAGGTCAGCACAGCTGGACTAAACCAAAGCAAAGAAGTTTCCTGATGAAACTGAACACTTCAAAGGCCAGAGTAGCCGGGCAGGGGTCTGGGGACAATGGTATCAGGGAACATCTAGGTCAATTGCCATAATGAAATCTATTAAGAAAACATTCTGCATCCCACTTTGGTGAATGGCACCTGGGGTCTTAAACACTAGCTAGCAAGCGGCCATCTCAGAAGCATCAATTGGTCTAAACCCACCTGGAGCAAGGGAAAATGAAGAACACCAAAGACACAAGGTAATCATGAGCCCAAGAGACAGAAAGGGCCACGTAAACCAGAAACTACATCAGCCTTACCAGAAGAACTAGACGGTGCCCGGCTACAACCGATGACTGCCCTGACGAGGAATATAGCAGAGAATCCCTGATGGAGCTGGAGAAGAGTGGGATGCAGACCTCAAATTCTTGTAAGAAGCCCAGGCTTGATGGTCTGACTGAGACTAGAAGGACCCCAGGGGTCATGGTCCCTGGACCTTCTGTTAACCCAACACTGGAACCATTACCAAAGCCAACTCTTCAGACAGGGATTGGACTGGACTATAAGACAGAAAATGATACTGGTGAGAAGTGAGTTTCTCGGCTCAAGTAGACACATGAGACTACGTGGGCAGCTCCTGTCTGGAGGCAAGATGAGAAGGCAGAGGGAGATAAGAGCTGGCTGAATGGACATGGGGGATATAGGGTGGAGAGGAGGAGTGCGCTGTCTCATTTAGGGGAGAGCAACTAGGAGTACATAACAAGGTATATATAAGTTTTTGTATGCGAGACTGACTTGATTTGTAAACTTTCACTTAAAGTACAATAAACAAAGGGGGAAAAAAACAAGCTTCAGGAATTAATGGAATACCAATTGAGATGGAACAAGGGACATAATTGCTAATACTAGATGGATCATGGCTGAAAGCAGAGAATACCAGAAAGATGTTTACCTGTATTTTATTGACTATGCAAAGGCATTCAACTGTGTAGACCATAAAAATTTATGGATAACACTGTGAAGAATGATAATTGCAGAACACTTAATTGTACTCGTGTGGAACCCGTACATAGAACAAGAGGCAGCCATTCGAACAGAACAAGGGAATACTGTGTGGAGTATAATCAAGAAAGCTATGTATCCATGCTGTATCTTTCACCATACTTATACAGTCTGTATGCTGAGGAAATAATTCAAGAAGCTGGGCTATATGAAGAAGAACTGAGCATCACAGTGAAGGAAGACTCATTAACAATATATAGATGACACAACCTTGCTTGCTGAAAGGGAAAATGACTTTAAGCACTAACTGATGAAGTTCAAAGACTACAGCCTTCAGTGTGGATTACACCTTGACATAAAGAAAACAAAAATTCTCACAAGTGGACCTATAAGCAACATCATGACAAACAAAGAAAATATTGAAGTTGTCAAAGATTTCATTTTACTTGGATCCACAATCAACGCTCATAGAAGCAACAGGCAAAAAATCAAATGACGGCCAAGAGGGCTGAATAGGTAGAAGCAGCCTCGGATCCCTCTTGCAACAAGGACTCAGAAAAACAAGTGAATCGATCACATACATAACAATCTACGAGCCCTGACCATCAAACACAGATCTAAAGAGTTGACCTGAGTGACAGAGACTGAGAACAAACAACCACGGGAAAGCAACGACTGCTTTTGGAGCCTGGAGCCAACGTCCCACTCAGAAAACCTTGGCGCCGGGCTTTGGACTGGGCGCAGGGGAGATAAGCACGGCATCGTGAGATGGCACAAACACGGGATGCAGCCCTAGCCCCCAGAAGTGACCGCGGGGGAAGCCCAGCCAGTGCACACAGGCAGCACAGCGAAATGACTGACAGGAGGACAAGTCACCGGGAGGCAGTGACTGATTTTGGAGCCTGGAGTGCAGTGTCCCACCAGGGAACCTTGGCGCTGGGCTTTGGACTGGGAGCAGAGGAACTGACCACGGCTTCTGAGACAGCACAAGCACAGGACGTGGGCCTGACCCTCGGGGGCAATCTCGATCCAGCCAACACACACAGGCTACACACCCGTCGGGAATCTCAGATAAAGCAGTAATCACCAAATGAGATAAGTAACTTTATCTATATTCCGGGGTGCTACTCTCTCCTATTCATCTGATCCCTCCCCTCCCCTTACTAGGCGGCTTCATTAACATTGGAATTTTCTGAGCCAGAGAGTGAAGTGCTCTGCGGTTTTTCTTTCTTTTTTGGTCTTTTCCTAGCCCACTCTCCTGGCCTGAGAGAAGCAGCTACAAAAAACCCAGGGACCAAAACTCCTTCCCTAATTGGACTAAAACTACAGAACCAGCTCCAGCCAAGCATATATGATCCACAGTCTGGGGCTTTCATCCCTACAGGGAACAAGGTGGCTATTATAATGCAAAGGCAATTCTGATAGGGATCTGACTGTAATTGTTTTAGCAGATTACTGGAAAGACAAGTTTCCCAGGTCTGACATCTCTGCTTATTCAACAGAGCCCTCACTGACCTACAACAGGGAACTGGGGGCTGAAGCTCCCCCCAGACCACCTAGCCTCCTGCCTTAGGGGTCTAAGGAGGGTGACACCTACCAATCTATAGAGGTACTTGCACTGGGTGACTAAGGTACAGCTGCAGAGCCCACCCACCAAAGTGCTTTAGGAATAAAGACACACCTACCTCACTAGAACCTGGGGGAAGCCTGTCAGCATCCTGCCCCCCCCCCCCCGGAGTGTGACCTCCTGCTGCTACTAGAATCTGGTGCACACAACTATCACCACTACTCCTCTAGGTAGATAGGTGACAATCTGCACCACACACTTAATGACCCAAAATCAGATTCTACTCAGGGATAGTGAACGGACTCTTAGGCTTATATATCTGGTAACAGCCCAAACCAGCTGGTAATAGGACATAAGTGATTCAAGGGCTACAAGAATCAAGAGAGCACAATCTAGTATCCCATCTACGTATATTGAAAGAAAACAAAACAAGATAAGACTCAGTGAGCAACTATAAAATAAATCACTACAATATCTTAGTGATGGCTCGGAGACAGCAGTCGGTATCAAACCACATAAAGAAGCAGACCATGACTGCTTCTACAACTCCCCAAACTAAAGAATCAAAATCTTTCCCAAATGAAGATACACTCCTGGAATTGCCAGATGCAGAATATAAAAAACTAATTTACAGAATGCTTCAAGACATCAGGGATGACCTCAGAAATGAAATAAGGCAATCTGCAGAAAAATCCAAGGAACACACTGATAAAGCAGTTGAAGAAATCAAAAAGATTATTCAAGAACATAGCGGAAAAATTATTAAGCTGCAAGAATCCATAGAGAGACAGCATTCAGCAATCCAAAAGATTAACAATAAAATTACAGAATTAGACAACTCAATAGGAAGTCAGAGGAGCAGAATCAAGCAATTGGAATTCAGAGTGGGGGACCTGGAGGACAAGGGAGTTGACACTAATATAGCTGGGGAAAAAATCAGATAAAGGAATTTAAAAAAATGAAGAAACCCTAAGAATCATGTGGGACTCTATCAAGAAGAATAACTTGTGTGTGATTGGAGTCCCAGAAAAGGGAGGGATAACAGAAAATACAGAGAGAATAGTTGAAGATTTGTTGGCAGAAAACTTCCCTGACATCATAAAAGAAGAAAGGATATCTATCCAAGATGCTCATCAAACCCCATATAAGATTGATCCAAAAAGAAAATCGCCAAGGCATATTATCATCAAACTTGCCAAAAACAAAGATAAAGAGAAAATTTTAAAAGCAGCCAGGGATAAAAGAAAGGTCTCCTACAAAGAAGAATCAATAAGAATAAGTTCAGACTACTCAGCAGAAACCATGCAGGCAAGAAGACAATGGGATGATATATACAGAGCACTGAAGGAGATAAACTGCCAGCCAAGGATCATTTATCCAGCAAAACTCTCTCTCAAATATGAAGGGGAAATTAAAGCATTTACAGATAAACACAAGCTTAGAGAATTTGCAAAAACCAAACCAAAGCTACAAGAAATACTAAACGACATTGTTTGGCCAGAAAACCAATAATATCAGATACCAGCACAATACAAGGTCACAGAACAGAACATCCTGATATCAACTCAAATAGGGAAATCAAAAAAACAAATTACGATTAATTTCAAAAAGAAAAAAATGCTCACAACAGGGAATCATTAAAGTCAATATGTAAAAGATCACAATAATCAAAAAGAGGGACTCAATACAGGTGGCATAGAACTGCCATATGAAGAGGGAAACAAGGCGATATAGGACAATACAAGTTAGGTTTTTACTTAGAAAAATAGGGGTAAATATTAAGGTAACCACAAAGAGGTATAACAACTCCATGACTCAAAATAAAAACCAAGAAAAACATAACGACTCAGCAAACATAAAGTCAACTACTATGAAAATGAGGAACACACAATTTACAATGAAAAACTTCTCAGCACAAAAAAGTAAGTGGAAAAATGAAATTGTCAACAACACACACAAAAAGTCATCAACATGACAGCACTAAACACATACTTATCTATAATTACGCTGAATGTAAATGGACTAAATGCACCAATAAAGAGACAGAGAGTCTCAGACTGGATAAAGAAACACTATCCGTCTATATGCTGCCTACAAGAGACACAGCTTAGACTTAGCGACACACCTTAGGCTTAGTGACACAAACAAACTAAAACTCAAAGGATGGAAAAAAATATATCAAGCAAACAACAAGCAAAAACGAGCAGGAGTAGCAATATTAATTTCTGACTAAATAGACTTTAAAGTTAAATCCACCACAAAAGATAAAGATGGACACTACATAATGATTAAAGGATCAATAGACCAGGAAGATATAACCATATTAAATATCTATACACCCAATGACAAAGCTGCAAGATACATAAAACCAACTTAAAACAACATACATAAAACTTAAAAAAACATACATAAAACAACAACAGAACTGAAAAGTGAGATAGACACCTCCACAATTATAGTAGGAGACTTCAACACACAACTTTCGGAGAAGGACAGGACATCCAGTAAGAAGCTCAATAGAGACATGGAAGACCTAATTGCTACAATCAACCAGCTTGACCTCATAGACTTATACAGAACACTCCACCCAACTGCTGCAAAGTATACTTTTTTTTCTAGCGCACATGGTACATTCTCTAGAATAGACCACATATTAGGTCATAAAACAAACCTTTGCAGAATCCAAAACATCGAAATATTACAAAGCATCTTCTCAGACCACAAGGCCATAAAAGTAGAAATCAATAACAGAAAAGTTAGGGAAAAGAAATCAAATACTTGGAAAATGAACAACACCCTGCTGAAAAAAGACTGGGTTATAGAAGACATTAAGGAGGAAATATAGAAATTCATAGAATGCAACGAGAACGAAAACACTTCCTATCAAAACCTCTGGGACAAAGCAAAAGCAGTGCTCAGAGGACAATTTATATTGATAAACGCACACATACATAAAGAAGAAAGAGCCAAAATCAGAGAACTGTCCCTATAACTTGAACAAATAAAAAGCGAGCAACAAAAGAATCCATCAGGCACCAGAAGAAAACAAATAATAAAAATTAGAGCTGAACTAAATGAATTAGAGAACAGAAAAACAGTTGAAAGTGTTGACAAAGCCAAAAGCTGGTTCTTTGAAAACATGAACAAAATTGATAAACCATTGGCCAGACTGACTAAAGAAATACAGGAAAGGAAACAAATAACCCAAATAAGAAACGAGATGGGCCACATCACAACAGACCCAACTGAAATTAAAAGAATCATATCAGATTACTATGAAAAACTGTACTCTAACAAATTTGCAAACCTAGAAGAAATGGATGAATTCCTAGAAAAACACTACCTACCTAAACTAAAACAATCAGAAGTAGAACAACTAAATAGACCCATAACAAAAAAAGAGATTGAAAAGGTAATCAAAAAACTCCCAACAAAAAAAAGCCCTGGCCCAGACGGCTTCACTGCAGAGTTCTACCAAACTTTCAGAGAAGAGTTAACACCACTACTAGTGAAGGTATTTCAAAGCATAGAAAATGATGGAACACTACCTAACTCATTCTATGAAGCCACCATATCCCTGATACCAAAACCAGGTAAAGACATTACAAAAAAAGAAAATTAGAGACCTATATCCCTCATGAACTTAGATGCAAAAATCCTCAACAAAATTCTAGCCAATAGAATTCAACAACATATCAAAAAAATAATCCACCACGACCAAGTGGGCTTCATACTGGGTATGCAAGGTGGTTTAATATTAGAAAAATCATTAATGTAATCCACCATATAAATAAAACAAAAGACAAAAACCACATGATCTTATCAATTGATGCAGAAAAGGCATTTGACAAAGTCCAACACCCATTCATGATAAAAACTCTTACCAAAATAGGAATTGAAGGAAAATTCCTCAACATAATAAAGGGCATCTATGCAAAGCCAACAGCCAATATCACCCTAAATGGAGAGAGCCTGAAAGCATTCCCACTGAGAACGGGAACCATTCAAGGATGCCCTTTATCACCGCTCTTATTCAACATTGTGCTACAGGTCCTACCCAGAGGAATTAGGCTAGACAAAGAAATAAAGGGCATCCGGAATGGCTAGGAGGAAGTAAAATTACCTCTATTTGCAGATGACATGATCTTATACACAGAAAACCCTAAGGAATCCTCCAGAAAACTACTGAAACTAATAGAAGAGTTTGGCAGAGTCTCAGGTTATAAGATAAACACACAAAAATCACTTGGACTCCTCTACATCAACAAAAAGAACATTGAAGAGGAAATCACCAAATCAATACCATTCACAGTAGCCCCCAAGAAGATAAAATACTTAGGAATAAATCTTACCAAAGATGTAAAAGACCTATACAAAGAAAACTACGAAGTACTAGTGCAAGAAACTACAAAGGACCTACTTAAGTGGAAAAACATACCTTGCTCATGGATAGGAAGACTTAACATAGTAAAAATGTCTATTCTACCAAAAGCCATCTATACATACAATGCACTTCCAATCCAAATTCCGATGACATTTTTTAATGTGATGGAGAAACAAATCACCAACTTCATACAGAAGGGAAAGAAGCCCTGGATAAGTAAAGCATTACTGAAAAAGAACAAAGTGGGAGGCCTCACTCTACCTGATTTTAGAACATATTATACAGCCACGGTAGTCAAAACAGCCTGGTACTGGTACAACAACAGGCACATAGACCAATGGAACAGAACTGAGAACCCACATATAAATCCATCCACATATGAGCAGCTGATATTTGACAAAGGCCCAGTGTCAGTTAATTGGGGAAAAGATAGTCTTTTTAACAAATGGTACTGGCATAACTGGATATCCATTTGCAAAAAAATGAAACAGGACCCATACCTCACACCATGCACAAAAACTAACTCCAAGCGGATCAAAGACCTAAACATAAAGACTAAAATGATAAAGATCATGGAAGAAAAAATAGGGACAACGTTAGGAGCAATAATACAAAGCATAAACAGTATGCAAAACATTACCAAAAATGACAAAGAGAAACCAGGTAACTGGGAGCTCCTAAAAATCAAACACCTGTGCTCATCTAAAGACTTCACCAAAAGAGTAAAAAGACCACCTACAGATTGGGAAAGAATTTTCAGCTATGACATCTCCGACCAGCGCCTGATCTCAAATCTATATGATTCTGTTAAAACTCAACCACAAAAAGACGAACAACCCAATCAAAAAGTGGGCAAAGGATATGAACACACACTTCACTAAAGAAGATATTCAGGCAGCTAACAGATACATGAGGAAATGCTCTCAATCGTTAGCCATTAGAGAAATGCAAATTAAAACTATGATGAGATTCCATCTCTCTCCAACAAAAACAAAAACAAATTTTTTTTTTTTTTTTAAGGCTGGCATTAATCCAAAAAACACAAAATAATAATTGTTGGAGAGGCTGCAGAGAGATTGGAACTCTTATACACTGCTGGTGGGAATGTCAAATGGTACGACCACTTTGGAAATCTATCTGGCATTTTCTTAAAAAGTTAGAAATAGAACTACCATACAACCCAGAAATCCCACTCCTCGGAATATACCCTAGAGAAATAAGAGCCTTGACACGAACGGATATATGCACACCCATGTTTATGGCAGCACTGTTTACAATAGGAAAAAGCTGGAAGCAACCAAGGTGTCCATCAGTGGATGAATGGTTAAATAAATTGTGGTATATTCACTCAATGGAAGACCACGCATCGATAAAGAACAGTGACGCATCTGTGAAGCATTTCTTAGCATGGAGGAACCTGGAAGGCATTATGCTGAGTGAAATTAGCCAGAGGCAAAAGGACAAATATTGTATAAGACCACTGTTATAAGATCTTGATAAATAGTATAAACTGAGAAGAACACATACTTTTGTGGATACGAGGGGGGGAGGAGAGGGAGGGTGGGAGAGGGTTATGTACTGATGATTAGTTAGTAGATAAGAACTACTTTAGGTGAAGGGAAGGACAATACTCAATACACAGAAGGTCAGCTCAACTGGACTGAACCAAAAGCAAAGAAGTTTCCAGGATAAACTGAATGCTTCGAAGGTCAGCGGAGCAAGGGCAGGGATTTGGGGACTATGGCTTAAAGGGACTTCTAAGTCAATTGGCAAAATAATTCTATTATGAAAATATTCTGCATCCCACTTTGAAATGTGGCATCTGGGGTCTTAAATGCTAACAAGCAGCCATCTAAGATGCATCAGTTGGTCTCAACTCACCAGGATCAAAGGAGAATGAAGAACACCAAGGTCACACAATAACTATGAGCCCAAGAGACAGAAAGGGCCACATGAACCAGAGACTTACATCATCCTGCGACCAGAAGAACTAGATGGTGCCCGGCCACAACCCGATGACTTCCCTGACAGGGAGCACAACAGAGAACCCCTGAGGGAGCAGGAGAACAGTGGGACGCAGACCTCAAATTCTCATAAAAAGACCAGACTTAATGGTCTGACTGAGACTGGAAGAATCCCAGCGGTCATGGTCCCCAAACCTTCTGTTGGCCCAGGACAGGAACCATTCCCGAAGACAACTCATCAGACATGGAAGGGACTGGACAATGGGTTGGAGCGAGATGCTGATGAAGAGTGAGCTACTTCTATCAGGTTTACACTTGAGACTGTGTTGGCATCTCCTGTCTGGAGGGGAGATAGGAGGGTAGAGAGGCTTAGAAACTGCCAAAATCGTCAAGAAAGGAGAGACTGGAAGGAGGGAGGCTGACTCATTAGGGGGAGAGTAAGTGGGAGTATGGAGTAAGGTGTATATAAGCTTATATGTGACAGACTGACTTGATTTGTAAACTTTCACTTAAAGCACAATAAAAATTATTTTTAAAAAAATCAAATGACATATTGTATTGGGCAAACCTGCTGCAAAAGGCCTTTTTCCAATGTTAAACACAAAGAAGTTGCTCTGAAGACCAAGGTGCCCCTGACCGAAGATGGTATTTCAATTGCCACATATGCACGTGAAAGCTGGACAATGAATAAGGAAGACCAAAGAAGAATTGATGCATTTGAATTACGGTGTTGGCGAAGAATATCGAATATACCATGGACTGCCACAAGAATGAAAAAACGTTTCTTGGAAGAAGTACATCCAGAATGCTCCTTAGAAACAAGGATGGTGAGACTTCGTCTCATGTACATTGGACATGTTTTCAGGAGAGACCAGTCCCTGGAGAAGGACATCATGGATAGGCGGAAAAGAGGAAGACACTCAACAAGACAGATTGACATAGTGACTGCAACAATGGGCTCAAGCACAACAGCAATTGTGAGGGTGGCACGGGACCAGGCCCTGTTTCATTCTGTTGTCCATAGGGTCACTATGAGTTGGAACTGACTTGACAGCACGTAACAACAACAAAACTTTCATTAGGCCAACCATAATGGGATTTATGCCAACACATACATTATTTTTCTAAAGTTGGCTTAGCTATTCCTCATTTGGAATCCTGGTGGCAAAGCAGTGAAGAGCAATGCCTGCTAACCAAATGGTCAGCAGTTCAAATCCAGTAGCTGCTCTTCAGAAACAGTATGGGGCAGTTCTACTCCGTCCTATAGGATCGCTATGAGTTGGAATCCTCTCAATGGCAACAGGTTTGGTTTGGGTTATGCTTCAGTTAGATGAGCTCCAAAGTCTTTTCAAGATTGTTCAGTCCTGCACTTTTACTTCTGACCTGATGTGCACTCAGATCCCAGCATAGAGGAGTCCCAGTGTCATCATCAATTATTCTCTTGCCATGTGGCAAGTGTAGCTCTCAGATGAATAAAGAGGTTTGTGTCTCCATGTTGGTAATCCATGCAGCTCCATTTACTCTCTGCAAACAAACCTGAATCAAACTAATTCTTAAAACAGTAAAAATAGCATGATACTAAAAGACAGGAAACATGCCAAGAGATTCCAAGGCCTCTCTTATTTAGAACAATGCCTGTTGCTTAATATATACTCAAAAAACATATACTGAGCAAATTGATCTGAAAACCCAACAATTCATACTTGTTTGCTGATTTTTCAACCATTTTTTTCTGAACTTCCTTAGCCAATTCTTCTAACTCAATCTCATCACCAAATAATAAGTTGTTTATTGTGGCTGTTCTTTCTCTTCAGTTTTCAGTACAAAATTCTGTGTGTTTAACTTCAAGATAAAGATTCACGGATAAGAATATTTTTGATGAATGATAATTCTGGACATGGTCTATGAACTTAGATAGTTGTTTTCTTAGATTGAGTGTCTTCCGTCTAACCCTACACCTGTGCTGCCACAGTCCTAGCCACTTCCTGTCTGTGATGGTGATTCTCCCCTTGGTCCCTATAGCAGGTGGGTGCCTTAAACAGAGCTCCAGGTTTTTGTATGCCTCCCTCCAACAATCCTCTTACTGTGGTTTCTCTCAGTGCACAGAAATATACTGCTGAGTCCCCCAGCTGTGAAGCTGAGATAATAAGGTCGATGGATTTGGTTGCTGTTTGGAAGTTCAATGAGTAGCGACCTTCTGTTGCATTTTCCTGGTTGTAAGAGTCCTGACGAATAAGGAGGATCATCTCCCCACTGCTGGGCTGCTTGTACCAGAATAGACTAAAACTTCTACCACTGGCGTCATATGTGCAGTACAGAGTCACAGCCTCCTCCTCCTGCACCATCACTGCTTGTCGGGCTTGAGTTACCTTCTGCGCAGTACTGAAGCCTATAGGAAAAAACAGATAGAATCAGAAATTTTAAGAGGTAAGTGGTGTAGGACAAAGCAATTCTATTTTTATACCCTGTTACCCCTCCTTCCCTAAGTATCCATAAGACACTAATTGTGTCCCCAATCCTTAGGTCATAGGTCACAGCGGAGGCCAATTCCCACTGGGGCCATGCCTACCTAGGCACACGAAAGCCATGCCCACCTTCAGCAGGCTAGAGAGCAACATGTTAGAGTTCTTCTTCCTGAAAGAAAATATCTTGTTCTTCAATTTCAGGGCTCTGCACTGTCAGGTGAGCAGTGCAGGGTGAGGAAAGAATTAATGGGTTATGTGCTGCTGCCCCAGAACAGGAAACAGGGCTTTCCTGGTATAGCAGGTTGCTGTGTGTCATGTCAAACTTCTATATGCCTTGGCTGAGAGTCTAGTCCAACCCACACTCCTTTTTTAATTAACCAACTTTTAATTTTATAGAAGCCCTGGTGGTACAGTGGTTAAACCTTAGGCTGCTAACCAAAAGGTCGATTGTTCGAATCCACCAGCAGCTTCTTGGAAACCCTCTTACATCTGGAAATAAACATGGATAAAATTTCATATCGAAAGGAAGATGGATAATTCAACAAACTCCTCTGTCCAATCACTGCGTCTATGATAGAACTGGGTGGGGGGGCACTTATTTAAAAATACTATGTGTAGTGGGTGAAACAACATGTTGTTGATGATGTTGTTGTTGTTGCTGATTACCATCTAGTCCATTCCAACTCATAGCGACCCCATGTACAACAGAATGAAACACCACCCAGTCCTGTGCCACTCTCATAATCATTGCTATGTTTGAGCCCGTTGTTGCAACCACTCTGTCGATCCATCTCATCAAGGGTCTTCCTCTTTTTCTCTGATGCTTTTCCTTACCAGGCATGATCATGTGTCATCACACCTCTGTATGTAGTTGTTTCTCCAGCCAGCATCTAAGGATCTTCAAATCTTAAAATGGAATCACTAGTAAATCTGATGGTACCATATATGGCACACATTGTTCTGCTATCAAACTTCACCCAACATTTTCCTGACGGTCAGTTGACTAATCATGAAATATTATAAAACTTCTCCTTCTCATATTATTCAACTCTAGGGTATCAAGGGAATTCTCTTGATTGTGCTTCTGTCGTTAAAGCAATGTCCATGTCCACTATGGACCTTTTGAACATTTACATATCAAGTCCTGAATTAATTTTGTTTTTTGAAAAGTAACCTTAAATACTAAGAAGAGACAGCACAAGACTGGGTGTGCAATAACTACTCCGGGCTCCTTTTTGAAACCCAATCTTTTAGCAGAAGCTGAATGAGTTCAAGTAGCTGAACTTGTGGCTCTCTCCTTGGGAATTTCCAACGGGAAAAAAAAAGGAAGTGTTAAATATATACAGTGATAGCCAATGTGCTTTTAAAGTAGTTCAAAACTTCTGAATACTATGGAGACAATGAGGTTTCTTAATCTTCTCATGTATCCCTACAAAAAATGGATACCAGATATAGAAATTATTTTATTCTATTTAAAGAAAATTTTGTCATAAGGTTAAAGCTGTACAATATAAAAGATACTATATAGACTTAGGGGGGGAATGCTTTAACAGATCATTACGTTAAACATGTCTTTCTGATAAAAGTCTGTATGCAAGTGTCAGGTTTTTTGTTTTTTGTTTTTTTTGAGATATAAAAGACAGAAGTTAACAGAGAGGAGAAGGACCTGCTACCATGGAGAAAGAAGAGCTGGGAGTGTTGGAGCATGTCCTTTGGACCCAGGGCCCCTGAGCTGAAAAACTCCTAGACCCAGGGGCAGATTTGATGACAAAAATCTTACCCCAGAGCTAACAGAGAGAGAAAACCTTCCCCTGGAGCTGGTGCCCTGAATTTGGACTTCTAGCCCCCTTGACTGTGAGAGAATAAATTTCTGTTTGTTAAAGCCACCCACCTGTGGCATTTCTGTTACAGCAGCACTAGATGCCTAAAATAACTGTGGACTGCCAGAAAAATGAACAAATCTGTCTTAGAAGAAGTACAGTTAGAATGCTCCTTAGAATTGAGGATGAGGAAATGTCTCACACACTTTGGAAATGTTATCAGGAGGGACCAGTCCCTGGAGAAGGGCATCATGCTTCCTAAAGTAGAGGGTCAGCAAAAAAGAGGAAGACCCTCAATGAGATGGAGTGACACAGTAGCTGCAACAATGGGCTCAGGCATAACAACAATTGCAAGGACGGTGCAGCACCAGGCAGTGTTTTTTTCTGTTGTGTATAGGGTTGCTATGAGTCAGAACCAACATGACAGCACTGAGCAACAACAATGGGTCAAATGATTTCTTGTGGTTAGAATATTATTAACTCATGGAAATTATCCCTCTGCTCCCCTTCTCACTGAGATTTGATCTTTTACTTTTTAGCATAGTCAGCTTTGCTGAGGGAAGGCTCCACATTTTGACAGGTGATACTGTCAATTCTCTGGGAGTAGCAAGATAACAGGCAATACCAGACCAGGAGAAGCAGAGTCTAAGATAGCATGCATTTGAAATATTGAGTAGGCCTCCATTCTGATCTTAGGTTTACATGTTCCTCTTAGAGTTTTTTTTCCTGTGACTGCTAAATCAGGATGGTAGATTCAGTTGAGTAGAGAAGATATTATTATTCCTTTGTTTAGGAGAGTGAACCATGGTGCTTTCTTCATTTCAAACACGCAAATTCAGTCCATCATTGAATAAACACTGACGGTATCTACCTCTTTCAAACTTATTAACGACTTAGCAGTGTGCAGAGATAAAACTCTTGAACTCTACGTTTTACTGTACATTCAGTCTTTGATCTAAGACCGAATTTCCTTGACCTATTGGTATTCAAACCCTCCAGGCGCTCCTTGGAAACTCTATGGGGCCGTTCTACTCTGTGCTATAGGGTCACTATGAGTTGGAATCTACTCAATGGCACTGGGTTTGGTTTTGTTTTTGTTTTTTTTTTATTGCTGTTTTTATGCATCTGAGTCCTCTGTAGACACAGCATAAGACTATTTAACCAGCTGGTTCAGTAGTTGGGGATGTGACCACAAGATGGTAGTACACCTCCGCTGAAAGCTCATTTTAGTGAATTCTGAATGAATAGACTCAAAGCAGAAGCAGAGCCTTTTTCTCATTGGCTGGGTAGACAATGTGAAAAGCCACTGTGATTGTTAAAGAAAGGACAACCTGATAGTAGAAGTAACTCTCCTGGCTGAAGATTGCTGATCTACAGTTGATCCTGGTTGGGGGGAACAATGAAGACATCCATTGGTGCTTTGTTCATGCTCTTGTGCCTATAGCTGGACTGTGAGTTGAAGCTTTTTGGGAAACACAGAGTATGAGCAAATATTCATTAGAAGTCCAAGGAAGGGACTGGCTTTATTCGAAATTCCTGTAGTTACTATAGAAAAGGAAAAATTATAGAATGTAATGGCCTGATGCCCCTTCTTCTCTCTTTAGCTTTCTCTTCTTGCATAGGGTCTTGCTGGGGAGAGAATGTGGAGCAGCATCCTTCTACTCTGAGCGTCCTGGAGGGAAGCAGCTCAGTTATCAACTGTAGTTATTCAGACAGTGCCTTGTTCTACTTCCCTTGGTATAAGCAAGAACCTGGAAAAGGACCCCAGCTCATTATAGATATTCGTTCAAATAAGGACAAATATCAGAAACAAAGATTCACTGTTCTGTTGGTTAAGAAGGCCAAAAATCTCTTCCTTCACATCACAGCTGCACAGCCTGGAGACCCAGCTGTATACTTGTGCACGGCAAGTGCACAGTGCTTCCCAGGCACCAGTAGCCTCTACCCAAACCTGCCACTGGGCCTGGAGCCCCACCCCTTCTTCAGCGGGACTTCAAGTTCAGAATTTGCCATACTGTTTGTCTGCAAGTGGAAACTAATACAAAGACATAAAATTCATATAATAAGCTTATGTTCAAGTTGACCCAGAAAGGGTTAGAACATTTTGTTGGCTAATTGTTGCTTAATGAATTCTTAAGGAGGGTTGTTGTTGTTAGTTGTGGTAGAGTCCATTCCAACTCATGGTGACGCCATGTTTTACAGAGTAGAACCACTCCATAGGGTTTTCTTGGCTGTAATCTTAATGGAAGAAGATTGCCAGGCTTTTTCTTCTGCAGTACCACTGGGTGGGTTCAAACCAGCAACCTTTAGGTTAGCAGCCAATTGCAAGCTGCTTGTGCCACCTAAGGACCTATAAGGAGAGATTTAAAAAAAAAACAAACCAAACCAATTGCCATCAATTCTGACTCATAGCGAACCTTATGGGACAAAGTAGAGCTGCCACATAGGGTTTCCAAGGAGCAGCAGGTGGATTCGAACTGCTGACCTTTTAGTTAACAGCCTGAACTCTTACTTGGTAGTGGGAAAAAAAATTATGTATGTGTTTATCAACCATCTTACTCAACTATTATTAGTGGATTGCAGAAAGAAATTTGGACTAATGGTTAATTTACAGACTACCTGCTACAGTTCCCCCTGCCTCATCTTCAAACTTGGACTGAATTAAATATTACTTTCCCAAGTTTCTTAAAAATATAAGAAGTTTTTTTAGTGTTGTACACAAATCAATGGAAAGAAAAAGTTGCATAAATAATGAATTCCCTAATTCTCCCACCTTTGGTTGAGGGTAGGAATATTAAAGACCTCATGCTCTTCTTAAGAATGGATGCAACTGGCAGTTGGGATGGTGAGAATGACCCCTCTTGGCTGGGTTATGATTGTTAGTTATTAGGTGACTGGCTTGCTCTTATGGAGAAAGTCACTGGGTTAAACTCGGTTTAAAATACCTAAACAAGAAAGGTCAGTATTGTACTCCAACATCTCAACTGGTTTTATTTTTGCCCTCACTTTACTGCTAACTCCCAGGTTGTCTGATACAGTAACTAATTTGTCTTAATATTTCATTTATTCTTTTCATTTTTCCAGAGGATTGAGGTGATAAGAAGAGTAAAGTTTT
This sequence comes from Elephas maximus indicus, assembly GCF_024166365.1. Classification (NCBI taxonomy): domain Eukaryota; kingdom Metazoa; phylum Chordata; class Mammalia; order Proboscidea; family Elephantidae; genus Elephas; species Elephas maximus. Next base: position 32,330,527 of record NC_064828.1, on the reverse strand, counting down.
TAAATGAGGGCAAACATTTGCATAACTCTCCCAGAAAAATATACTCCCCTTACTCAAGGTGACCCCATGTGTGTCAGAGTAGAACTGTGCTCCATAGGGTTTTCAGCGACTGATTTTTCAGAAGTAGTAGAAATAGAGAGGTCATCAGAACTTTCTTCCGAGGTACCTCTGGCTGGGCTTGAACCTCCAACCTTTCAGTTAGCAGCCAAGCCAACCATTCACACCACCCAAGGTATCCCATTCGTTTATAGGAAAATTAGAATGGTATAGGTAGGCAACACAAAATCGAAAGGATTTTTAACATTGTGAGGGCTGTGACTTTCTTTCGTTTTTTAATAATATTTTGTGGTGTTTTCAGTGAAAGTTTACACAGCAAATTAGATTTCCATTTGACAATTTCTACACAGGCTGTTTGGTGACGTTAGTTACGTTTTTCACAATGTTTCAATGCTCTCATTAATTATGTTCTGGTTGTTCAGGTCCCAGTACTCTAGTTTCCCTGCCTCCGTCTCTTCTCAGTGCTGTGGCTTTCTGACAGGTGAGTGTTTTTGCCTGTGGAAAATCAACATACTATTTTAAAACCCATTGAGGGAATGCAGCTGTGGAAAACCCTTTTGGAGACACTCAAATGGTTCCCTAGGACAGTTCATACTCCACCTTTACAGTTTTTCTGGAATTTTGTTGATTTCAGGAGAGGCATTAACTGGCTGCATTCTCTACTATCCTAGAAAAGGTTCCCCATTAGTATTTATTTAATATTGCAGCCATTATGTCCCTACTTGATGGATTATCTCTGCAGCATTTTAGCAAATATTCGTTAGAAATTATTTGGTTCCACCAGGCAGCTGTCCTGGCTTTGCTGTCTCTTATCCTTATGGATCATACAACTCAGTCATTTCTATCTTTTTTTTTTTTTTTAATTGGGTGCCAAAATTTCTGCATCTAAAATGTAATCAACAATATGGTCCTGCGGGAGAGAGGCAGGCGAAAGAATGCTAAATGTGGAGTGAGGACAGTCAGCTTCTTTTTACTCCAGCTCATTCACTATCTACTTCTTTTATACTGGCATCTTGGATTTAGTGCCTATCTTTGCAAAATGAAGTTGGATTAAAGGATTTCTAAAGGCTTCTCTAGCTCTAAATTTTTTTTTTTTCTACTTAACAGAGCAAATATTTATTGAGGACTGGTTGTATACAAGGTTCTGTGCCTTAGAGTTGTGTGGTGTAGGAGTGGGGGAAAATTGCCCTGCATCAAGGAACTCCAAGGTCATTTTCACATCCACATGAAATCTAGTGGATCTGAGATGGTCCTTAACCAGCCCTGGGGCCCCTTAGGAAGCAGAGGCAGAGTCCTCACGAGGAGTTCCTGTCTGAGTTCTCATTCCTCTTATAACCTCAATGATGGATCAAACCAAACAAAAAACCCACTGCCATCGAGTTGATTCCGACTCATAGCGACCTTACAGGACAGAGCAGAACTGCCCCAGAGATTCCAAGGAGCACCTGGCGGATTTGAACTGCCGACCTTTTGGTTAGTAGCTACGCCACCAGGGTTTCCATGATGGATCAAGGAGAAGCTAAATTCATAGTAAAATGAAATAAAATGGGACTAAACTCACTGAGGAGCCCTGGTGGCACAGTGGTTACAGTGCTCAGCTGTTAATCAAAAGGTCAGCGGCTTGAACCCACCAGCTGCTCTGAGGGAGAAAGATGTGGCAGTCTGCTTCTGTAAGGATTTACAGCCTTTGAAACCCTATGGGGCTGTTCTACTCTGTCCTATAGGGTTGCCATGAGTTAGAATTGACTCGACGGCAATGGGATGGGCTCCATGGCTGAGCTTTGGGTAAGCAGGGTGCTCCTTTCTAGAGATTTATCTCTTACATTTACATCTACAACATGATCACATCTTTCTTGTAGGAAAAAAAAAAAAAAAAAAAAAAAACCTCAATAACTTAGCCTGGAGAAAATGGATCAGTTTAAAAATATGTAAGGATAAAGCACTTTCTCAAATACCCTGATTGCTTTCTGGCTTCTAGTTCCTTCTTTCTAAGTTAAGGTTAAAGGGTTCCAAGTTCCCAGTGATGGCTGGCTATATAATTTGTGGGACCCATTGCAAAATGAAAAGTTGAGGTCCCTTACTCAAAAATTGGGCTGAGGTGGGGAGGGAAGTGCCATTAAAAGTAATAAACTCCTTACCTCTCCTCTCCAAGCAGAGGCCCCGGGGGGCCAAAGCAGGAAGCTGAGACCATGTTCTGACGCAAGCTGATGCCCTCAACTACCACAACCCCACCACCTTCAAATGCAAAGATGAAACAGAGTTTAGAGATCTTACTGTTTGGTTTGAAGACCACAAAATCAGACACCAGAAGATTGAAGACAAAGGTAATTTAAGAAACATCCAGCGCTGTAATTGGCCCAAGTTCTTTGAAAAGCATCTCAAGAGATGTTACCTGTCCTTTCAAGATTCAAGATCGACAAGAAGCAATTGACTGGCTTCTTGGTTTGGCCGTTAGATGTTAATATGGAGATAATGCTAAAAAAGACAAAGACTTACTACCTGATAATGCAAAAAATGCTGACAATGCAACAAAAATTGCAGAGCCATTAATCAGTTTGGATATAAATTATCCTAATTTTAAGGCTGGTGTAATGGCTTTGGTTAACGTTCTTCAGATTCAACTTCATGATGATTACCTGGTGTCTTAGTTACCTAGTGCGGCTATAACAGAAATACCACAAGTGTATGCCTTCAACAAAGAGAAGTTTATTCTCTTACAGTCTAGTAGGCTAGAAGTCCAAATTCAGGGTGTCAGCTCTAGAGGGAGGCTTTCTCTCTCTGTCTGCTCTGAAGGAAGTTCCTTGTCATCAATCTTCCCCCGGACTAGGAGCTTCTCAGCACAAGAACCCCAGGTCCACAGGATGCCCTATTCTGCTGGCTCTTGTTGCTTGATGATATGAGGTCTCCATGTCTCTCTGCTCACTTCTCTTTTTTATCTCAAAAGAGATGGACTTAAAATGCAACCTAATCTTGTAGATTGAGTCTTGCCTCATTAACATAACTGTTGCTAACCCCACCTCATTAACAACATAGAGATAGAAATTACGACACACAGGAAGATCACTTCAGATGTCAAAATGGTGGACAATCACACAATACTGGGACTCATAGCCTCCAAATTGACAGATATTTTGGGGGGACAAAATTCAGTCCATGACACCTGGTAATGCTTAATTAAGGCAAATTGCATTTGGTTCAGGGGCTTCTGGCATAGTGTGTAGTTGCTAAAGCACATCAAATCAAAAGAGGACTTGCCTATTGCTTTAGACAAGCATATTCTTGGTTTTGACACAGGCAATACAGGGCTTAATGAAGCTGCTCAAATTCTGCGATTCCTGCATATTGAGGAGCTCAGAGAGCTACAGACAAAAATAATGAAGCCATAGTAGCTGATCAGGCAATTACTACACATCCAAAGACAGACCACAGGCTGGAAAACTGTGAAAGATGAACATTTTAGGATTTCAGCTTCTCACCGACTTAGTACAATCGGGAACTATGTACACTTCCGGCGTGTGTTTGGAAATCAAATGTCACATTTTCGAGGGAGCAATCCCAGAAAATTGACTATGTTCAGGAGATTGCCCATCATTGTTTTTCTCTTTAATAAAGTTTGGGAAAGTGAGAATAAAGAGTAATAAAGTATAAAGGTTTTTTAAAATGTATTTTATTACTTATACAACACAGTAGGATTTACAGCAATACATAAGAACAACATAAACTCACAAATTGTAGAAAAATATATATATTGTTGGTGTTAATTTTATATAATACAACTAATAGAACATTATTAATGTGATGTCTTGATTAATCATAAGATTTTTATGGCTTACTTTTCTGCAAATTAGTATATTAGATTATCAACATTTATAGTTTTAACAACTTCATTTTCAGTCAATATTACTGAAAGCGATGTCAGCTGTTCTTTGCAAATGCCAGATCACAAACAGAATTTTAAATTATTTTTTATTTTGAGGAGAATATTTTTGCTGATACAACTGTTACTGAGCTCTTAAGAGTGTTTTATAGGCTGTGACAATATTAGCATAAATGTCTGATAAACTGTTTAGGAATAATAAATTTTAGGAAAGCTAGTGTTGCTTTTTCTAAAGAACAATTTTTCTAAGACGATTCAACTCTTCATATAAGTCAGTTTCACGTAAAGTCTGAATTTAACTTTAAAAGTAAATTTCCACAGCGGGATTTTAATAGTTCCTCTGACATTTTCCGTAACTTGAGGAGTTATAAACAAACTGAAAGTGGTTTCATGATTTGTATATAATTCAGAATAATTGTTACGCATTTTCTCACTATATCTTCAGTTACAAGGAAAATTAATTTTAAAATTATCTTCCTCGTAACTAATTGGCTCATTCAAAACTTCACCAGAAAATAGCATTCTTTCCCATCAAAGCTACTATCTTTATATTTAATTTCTATTTCTAAGCCTGCGGCTATTTGCTTTGTAATGTTGCAGTAGTTTTCAAAACCAGAGTTTCTAAACCCTTCGAAGAATTCGAATAAAGATATGCTTTTTATCACAATGCCAATTTTTATTTTGTGATTATTTATTGATGACGTTCACTGCCCCACCTCCTTTGTGGCTCCACAGCGCCCCAAGCTGCCCCAACCAAGCACATGCACCCCGGGTTGCCCTACCAACAGCTCAGCTGTGCCTGCAGACCTGAGCCTGTGTGTGTTAGGGTGCTCCTGCCCTGGGTATCGCCTCTGCTCCCGCACACACTCCATCATCTGATCGGAACTTCTCTTACAAAACACAAATACAAACATAAAATTATTAAGAATTTTAAGACAGCAACCAACCAACCAAACCTGTTGCTGTCGGGTCGATTCCGACCCACAGCGACCCTAGACAGCAACAGCCAAGCATTAAACCAAGCCCAGAGCCCCTTCTGAGGGCTAGGCCCTGTGTAACTAACTGTACAGGTTGCATGCCAAGGAAGCTACTAACCCAGCTCCCAGTTTCACTGGACTCTGCCCACTTGTCTTCTTAATTTTCAGGATCCCACACAACAACAAAGGAGCCCTGGTGGTGCAGTGGTTAAGCGCTCCACTGCTAACAGGTTAGTGGTTGAAAGGCACTGGCCACTCCACTTGAGACAGATATGGCAGTCTGCTTCTGTGAAGATTAAAGCCTTGGAAACCCTGTGAGGCAGTTCAGCTCTGTCTTATAGGGTGAGTCAGAATGGACGGGAGGGCACACAACTACTCTTTCCTTGTCAACTCTTACGTTAACAAGGTCCAGATTCGGTTTCCGTTGTAACTGAGCCACATGCAGGTTTGAACTTTGAGTTTGATCATCAGAACTCTTGGTCCCTGGTTACAAGAGTTTCTTTTGCAGTGGAAACTTTCTCTTCCTTTTCCTAGACCTTGAATAATGTTATGAAATCATGGATAATATCCATTCAAAGTGGAAGGAAAATCAATGGATTTTAGTGCTACAGGATGAAAAATTCAATGAGCTTTTCCCTACAACATGCTATTTAGAAATGACTAAAATGGATATTTTTGTCAGCGATGAATGTACACGCATTGTAGAGATTTATCGATAAAAATCATTTGCATATTGTGATTCTGAAGAGCCTTCCATACTGGGTAGTTAAGAACATAATCTCTGCTGTGGGCTTCTTAACTGGGAATCCCATCCCAGCTCCACCAACTTGGTAATCACGTGACCTAAGGAATGTCATTCACGCTTTACAATCCTTAGTTAATTCCTGCGGGAAATGAGGGGGAAACACCTATTTACAGAGTATTACCAGTACTCAAGTAAATAGTGTATGTCACAAGAGTGCCTGACACTCAACACAATTGAGTATTTTTATTGTATTTGTTGTGAGTTCCAGGAAAGAAAAAACTTGAATACAAACATAAAAATAAGTAAATAAAGACATCACCCCTCGCTCTTCTCTCTTCCTGGAAAGTTGAATCATTCGCATTCAATTGAAAAACTGTGTGTTCTTTTTTCTATTTGTTAGCCAGCATATATTTTTTCAAGGCTTTTTCATCACCGTAATTTATGTGAAATTGATATACTGTCTGTCAGGGCATCTGTTTTAACAGTGCATTGGGTCCTGACATATTTATCGGTTCCTGAGATGGTTCCATATTAGAGCGTTTTTGTTGTTTTTTCTTTTTTCTGCAAAGGGGTTTGTGGGAAGAAAAGGGTACAAAAGCCAGAGTGAAACAACAATTCTGAAGGGTGTAATTTTAGCAGGGATAAAAGTGCTACAACATGAATCAAAAAATCAAGACAAACCATCTGCATTGAAAATGTTTCCAACAAGATTTTGGTATGTGTGTCCACCCTGACTTCATTCCACCTTTCCCCTTCTCCTATCTAATGCTTTTCCCACATACCCTGCTTGCCTGTTCAGCTGATTCTGGTGTTCCTTGCTCAAATTAAATTTTTTCCCCTCCCTTTACTTCTTCTATTTTTTTTTCATTTTTTCTTTTTCTCTTTGTTCTTGTCCCTTCTAGTCTCAGAGGAGATATAGGAAAAGTTAGGAAATCAAAGGTACTGGAATAATTTTTTGGTCAGAGGATTTTTGGGATTTCAGTAATAAAAATGTTTTAAAGAATGAAAATAAGTAATGGAGATGTTTCTGTTGAGCCTCCCCTCAACCAAACAAAAAACCCATTGCTATCAAGTTGACTCTCATCCTCACAATGGATTTAGTGACCAATTTATAGGGACATGGGCTCCAGTTTTCTGAGTTTTATACAGAATAGCAGGGTTGAAAATCTAGGATGAACTTTTCACAGTCACCATTTGTCCTTCTGTGTAATTTGACTGGTCACATGCTTTCTGGTCTCCTCTCTTAACTTCAATCCTCTGGGACCGTCTGAAAAATTGGTCATTTCTTGAAAAGCCTAGAGTGCCCCCTAGTGAACTGAAACCATCAACAAGGAAAACTTGAGGCTAGCTTCTTAGCAGCAATGCAGATGGTCACAAAAGAACCAACACAGTGAAACAGGGGTTAAAAACAAATGAACCAATTCCTACTTTTCAAATGCCATTTTGTGGATATGGCTATCTTAAAATAATCTGACAAATCTCATTTTGTGCTATTGATTTGATTTCCTGAATTTAGTTCAAAAAAAATCCATAAAAACATTCGTTGAATTTTTACTGTTAGTGAAGTAATTTGCTAGGTCTTAAGAAAATATAAAAGTGAATAAGACACTAATTTACAGACTACTACAAAAGACAAGCACACACATAATAGAGGTCAATGAATAGGAGCCTACCAAGAGTACAAACTAAAGATATAAGACCCCAGAGGTAGGAGAAATAGTTAAACTTGGGAGAGTTGAACAAAACCTTACAAAGAAGATTGTTATTTTCTTTTTTCTCCCTCATTTTATTAAAAGAATAGAGGACATGGATAAATCTTTATGATGATGTCTATGACTTTTTATTGCTTTTAACACTGAGGAATTCATGAATATATGAATAATTAGAAGTAATAAAATATTACATATACCAGAAGCCAATGGTTTATACCAGAAGAACTAGATGGTGCCCAGCTAGTACCACTTTCTGATCTGACTGGGGGCACAATAGACAGTCCCAGTTAGAATGGGAGAAAAACGTAGAACAAAACTCAAATTCTTAAAAAAGTCCAGACTAGCTGGACCACTTGAGACCGGAGGACTCCCTGAGACTACTGCCCTGAGACGCTCTTCAAACCTTGAACTAAAACTATCCCCTGAGATCATCTTTGAGCAGAAAAACAGAGTGACACACAAAATAAAGAATACTACCCATTAGATTGGTGCTTTCCTGAAAAAAACATCTGTATGAGTCCAAAAGGTCAACATTTAATCCAAAGCACAGGTGAGAAGATAACGGGGCAGGGAAATTACCCAAAACCGAACCCACTGCCATCAAGTCGATTTCAACTCATAGAAATGGAACAACCAAAACACAGTTAAAGAGAATGTTGACACAATGTGAAAAATATAACTGATGTCATTGGTCCATTTGTGTGGAAATTGTCAAACAGGAATTGTCAAGCTTGCTGTGAAAACTTTCACCAAAAACACAATAAAAAATTATTTTTTAAAAAATAAAACATTGCATATAGACTAAAATTTCCCTTGACTACCACTCCCAATTCCTTTTCATTATTCATTACTCTAACTCTTCTTTCATTTTAATCAGTTTAGAGTCAACACTTTCAGGTGTTTTACTACAGATTTATATGCATATACTAAACATATATAACAATAGAAAACATAGAGTATTTTATTCATACTTTTTTATTTAACATAAAACGACACATTTTGTGCATATCTTTCTGTAACTTGTTTTATAGATTCGATAACAAATCTTAGAGGTCTTCATGGTGATTCCCTGGGTGATGCAAAATAGTTAAACACTGGACGACTAGCCAAAAGGTTGGTGGTTCAAACCCACCCAGATATGCCTCAGAAGACAGATCTGGCAATCTGCTTCCAAAAGATCACAGCCTTGAAAACCCTATGGAGCAATTCTACTCTGCACACAAGGGGTTGTCATGAGTCAGAATCAACTCAACAGCAAGTAATAATAACAACAGCTCTTAATGAATTAACACATAGAGGTCCTTCTGCTGCATTGTAGCATTGTACTCCATATTATGAATACACTACAGTTAATATTCTAAATTCAGGTGGGATATACTCCTGAATTTAGAGACCATCTCAAAAATAGATTTGATGCATTGAACACTGGTGACCGAAGACCAGACAAGTTGTGGAATGACATCAAAGACATCAGCCATGAAGAAAGCAAGAGGTCACTGAAAAGACAGGAAAGAAAGAAAAGACCAAGATGGATGTCAGAGGAGACTCTGAAACTTGCTCTTGAGCATCAAGCAGCTAAAGCAAAAGGAAGAACTGATAAAATAAAAGAACTGAACAGAAGATTTCAAAGGGCCTCTCGAGAAGACAAAGTAAAGTATTATAATGACATGTGCAAAGAGCTGGAGTTGGAAAACCAAAAAGGAAGAACACACTTGGCGTTTCTCAAGCTGAAAGAACTGAAGAAAAAATTCAAGCCTCGAGTTGCAATAGTGAAGGATTCCATGGGGGAAATATTAAATGATGCAGGAAGCATCAAAAGAAGATGGAAGGAATACACAGAGTTATTATACTAAAAAGAATTAGTCGATATTCAACCATTTGAAGAGGTGGCATATGATCAGGAACCGATGGTACTGAAGGAAGAAGTCCAAGCTGCTCTGAAGGCATTGGCGAAAAACAAGGCTCCAGGAATTGATGGAACATCAATTGAGATGTTTCAACAAACAGGTGCAGCTCTGGAGGTGCTCACTCGTCTATGTGCCAAGAAATATGGAAGACAGCTTCCTGGCCAACTGATTGGAAGAGATCCATATTTATGTCTATTCCCAAGAAAGGTGATCCAACCGAATGTGGAAATTATAGAACAATATCATTAACATCACACACAAGCAAAATTCTGCTGAAGATCATTCAAAAACAGCTGCAGCAGTGTATCGACAGGGAACGGCCAGAAATTCAGGCTGATTTCAGAAGAGGACCTGGGGCCAGTGATGTCATTGCTGATGTCAGATGGATCCTGGCTGAAAGCAGAGAATACCAGAAGGATGTTTACCTGTGTTTTATTGACTATGCAAAGGCATTTGACTGTGTGGATCATAACAAACTATGGATAACACTGCGAAGAATGGGAATTCTAGAACACTTAATTGTGCTCATGAGGAACCTTTACATAGATCAAGAGGCAGTCGTTTGGACAGAACAAGGGGATACTGAGTGGTTTAAAGTCAGGAAAGGTGTGCATCAGGGTTGTATTCTTTCACCATACCTATTTAATCTGTATGCTGAACAAATAATACAAGAAGCTGGACTATATGAAGAAGAATGGGACATCAAGATTGGAGGAAGACTCATTAGCAACCTGTGTTATGCAGATGACACAACCTTGCTTGCTGGAAGTGAAGAGGACTTGAAGCACTTACTAATGAAGATCAAAGACTACAGCCTTCAGTATGGATTACACCTCAGCACAAAGAAAACAAAAATCCTCACAACTGGACCAATGAGCAACATCATGATAAACGGAGAAATGATCGAAGTTGTCAAGGAGTTCATGTTACTTGGATCCACGATCAACAACCATGGAAGCAGCAGTCAAGAAATCAAAAGACGCGTTGCATTGGGGAAATCTGCTGCAAAGGACCTCTTCAAAGTGTCGAAGAGCAAAGATGTCACGCTGAAGACTAAGGTGCGCCTGACCCAAGCCATGGTATTTTCAATGGCATCATATGCATGTGAAAGCCAGACAATGACGAAGGAAGACCGAAGAAGAGTTGATGCCGTTGAATTGTGGTGTTGGTGAAGAATATTGAATATACCATGGACTGCCAAAAGAACGAACAAATCTGTCTTAGAAGAAGTACAACCAGAATGCTCCTTAGAAGCAAGGATGGCGAGACTGCGCCTTACATACTTTGGACATGTTGTCAGGAAGGATCAGTCCCTGGAGAAGGACATCATGCTTGGCAGAGTACAGGGTCAGCGGAAAAGAGGAAGGCCCTCAGCAGGTGGATTGACACAGTGGCTGCAACAATGAGCTCAAGCATAACAATGATTGTAAGGATGGCGCAGGACTGGGCAGTGTTTCGTTCTGTTGTGCATAGGGTCGCTACGAGTCGGAACCGACTCGACGGCCCCTACAACAATAACAAAACAGTTAATATAGCCCTTCCCCCAATGATGGCCTCTTCAGGCTTTTTCTTTCTTACCTATGAAATACAACACTGAAATAAACTTTATTGAGCATTCCCCTTTATGCATACATGCACACATTTCTCTCGGAGCAGAGACTAGGAAGAAGCAAATGAATGCCCGACTATGTAGGTGAAAAACACTCCAGACAGGAGGACGATCAGAGACAAAGGCTCCCAATAACACCAAGAGAAAATATAGGTCATTAAATAAAATATTGTCCTTTAAAAAAAAAGGATTGAAGAAACTCTAGACTAGATTCTGCCAAGGAAAAAACTAATGTATTGTATGACTGTATGAGGAATTCACACAAAACACAGAGTAAAGCAGAGCAACTTCAGGCTGAAGTTTACTGGCAGAGTGAGGTGACGCCGGGCACTTATCAGTGGAGCTACAGAGCTTTAAAACACTTGCCCCAGCAGGGCAGACACGAGCTGTCAGGCCCGAGGGGCCTAGAGACCAAAGAAAGAGGAAGCAGAAGCTGAAGAGACAAGGAACACAGGAACAGAGCGCATTCTTTGGACTCAGGGTCCCTGTGCTGAGAAGCTCCTACACAGGGAAGACTGATGACAAAGACCTTCCTGCAGAGCTGACAGAGACAGAAAGCCTTTCTCTGGAACTGGCACCCTGAATTTGGACTTCCAGCCTCCTAGACTGTGAGAGGAAACCCTGGTAGCATAGTGGTCAAGTACTACAGCTGCTAACCAAAATGTCAGCAGTTCAAATCCACCAGGCATTCCTTGGAAACTCTATGGCACAGTTCTACTCTGTCCTATAGGGTCGCTATGAGTTGGAATCAACTCGATGGCAAGGGGTTGATGGGGTTTATACTGTGAAAGAATAAATTTCTGCTTGTTAAAGCCATCTATTGTGGTACATCTGTTACAGCAGCCCTACATAACTAAGACAACACTATTGAGGAATTCATACAGAATACAGAGTAAAGTGGTGAAAAGAACAAAGGTGAGAAAAGTGGCTACAGGTTCAATAGTTTTAACACATATCAGGAGCTCCGGAAGTGAGTAATAAAAAAAAAAAAAGACAGAATAAATACTGGAAAATCCAGGATTCTCCAGAATTAATGAAAGAAATAAATCTATAGATTAAAAGCACATTACAGATTTCTGAGTGAGAGAATTAAAATACAGACCTAGAATCATAGTGCAACTAAATAATACCAAGGATAAAATTAAATCCTAAAAGTTAACACATATAGACCAAAAACTCTAAAGTTAAAATAAAATACACCAACTTCAGACGTTATATCAACCACAACAGTTGTCGGACTGTTATTTTTTTTAAATGCCAAGTGAAAATGACTTTTAACCTAGAATTCTGCATCCAGCTAAAGTATCATTCAAAAATGGGTGGAATACATCCATTTTTCAAGCATTCAAAAACTAAGACAATTTATTCCCCACAGGCCCTTACTGAGGTAATTCTAAAGATAGGAAATCAGCAAGAGGAAAGGTACACTCAAGGAGAAAGAGTGGGATATAGAAAGAAAAAAACGTAATAGAATAACACTGTTGTTATTAGTTGCCATCAAGTCGGCTCCAACTCCTGATGAACTTACCTATAAGAGAACGAAACATTGCCCAGTCGTGTGCCATTTTCATAATCATCGGTATGTTTGAGTCCATTGTAACAGCTATTGTGTCAATCCATCTCATCGAGGGTTTTCCTAATTTTCACTGGCCCTCTACTTTACCAACCATGATATCCTTTTCTGGCAATTGATCTTACCTGATGATGTGTGCAGCCAGTGGTGGACAGAGCTGGATGGATAAACAAATTGTGATTATATTCATACAATAAACTACTACTTAGTAATAATTAGGGATGAATGAGCCATACACAGAACAACATGGATGAATCTCAAAAACATGTTAGGTGAAAGAAACCAGCCACAAAAGAATAGTGGCCATATGATTCCATTGTTTGAACTTCTAAAACAGTCAAAAAAGCATCTATGGTGATAGAAATAAGAGCAGACTTTGCCTCCAGGAGATGGGTTTACTGGGCAGGGATATAAGAAACTTTCTAAGGTGTTAGAAGTATTCCGCCTTCAGATGATTTTAAAATTATCTGTACCTTCCTACTCCACTTTAAAGAAATAGGAAATCAGAAATAGGGATGTGTTAAGGGAGTTGCCTACAAGAAAGACAACTTAAAATTACAATCTTCAGATACATTCTCATTGAATGAATACTTATTTGTTTTTCTGTTAAAATATCTTTGAATATCAATTATAATTTGCTTCTATGGTATAATGGAATTTTGTGTCAAATATGTATAGAATGTGAAAAACCAAAATTATTAAGCTTGTTAATATAATAACTCTTATAATACTTCCAATTTCTTCTTCATAAAATTCTTTTCCATAGTACCCATACCCGTTACCATCAAGTTGATTCTGACTCTTAGAGACCCTATTGGACAGAGTAGGACTGCCCCAAATAGTTGCCAAGAAGCGCTTGGTGGGTTCCAACTGCCGACCTTTTGGTTAGCAGCCGTAGCTCTTAACCACTGCAGGAAACCAGGGTTTCCTTTCTATGGGAAGTTTCTCATAATTACATAATAATCAAGCAAGCAATAAAGCAAGCTACTCTGACTTCTTACATAGGAGTGGAGAGTGGAGAAATAGAGAATGATCTCCATCTGCTTAGGTTCCTTGGTGTGTGTATAAGTCTGGATCAACCAGGTTAAAGAAACTATATGGTAATTTGAACAAGGAAATTTAATACAAATAAGTATTAACTATAACAGGGGGTTGGAGTGACAAAGCACTGACTAGAAAGAGAAAAGAGAACTCTAAAAAATACAGGAATAAAAGATATAAAGTGTAACCACTCCTCTAAGGACTAAAATAGAGCTCCCAAAGAAGAGGCTCCTACCCCTACTCCCAGGGCTAAGATCCAGACCTTGTTGGAGAGGCAACAGCTATGGCTCACTGGATGACAGAGAAATCTCCAAGGTGCCATGCCAGTGGACCTTGCCATAAATCTTTCCTCTGGAACTTGCCAGAAAACTGCTCTCTAAGATGCTCCGAAAAGTTGTTTACGGGGATGTGTCTCACTGGAGGCACTCTGCTACAACACTGCCCAAAGATGGAGGACCCGGGGGGTGCTACTGGCCACTGTGCACTGCAGAAATCTGGTGCAGATACACTGAATGAGCAGGACACCAGAGAAGCCTCTCATGTCCTTGGAGCCTGACCGAGCACAGGAAAGCCAGGAAGCAAAATCCTTTCTTCCTGCCCTCTACTGATAAAGCTTAACATTGTGCCAACTGACCAAGAAAATACTTGCAGGACTCAGATCCAGTTTCACAGAACAGGCAAAGGGTGAACTTGGAGCTAAGAGGCAATAAATCAATCTTCCCCTTTGACTACTCAGCCACCGTATGCAACTTTCTACACACATTTGAACTTATATACAACAACACAACTCCATATGTTCACCATCTTCAAGGTACAGCTATCCTTACAAGAATTTATTAACTTTCTCCAAAATGAGGAGATGGACAATCCCAAGGCTCATTGTATCCATTAATTGTTATATTTTAATTCTTCAAATTCAGAGTCCCTCTGAATATTCGGCATCCTGTAGGCTAAGATGCAAAGGTAATTTTCAAAAACTGGTATTACTTAATACGTAAAACAAAAATGGCAAGGAGAGAAGAAGAAAATGTTTAGCATATACAAATAAGTATATACATAAAACAAGCAAATAGAAAATATGCAAAGGAGCTATAGTCTTTGTTTCTGTAATTGTTCCTGAGGCTGTAATTGATGTCTATAGATTTCTTCTTCCATACCTACTCTGTATTCCCCTGCCCTCAGCCAAAACTTCAGCTGGTCTGGGTCTTGATCCTGGTTGAGTGACTCAAAACTTTATTCCAGAAAGATCTGAGTCCTCAATCATCCTGCCTTTTTTTTTTTAACTGAGTTTTCCATTAAGATTAACCACTGGGCATGGCAGTACAAAGAGGCTTCAACTATACTATTTTCCATTATGTAGAAGCAACCCAATTTTCTGTTAGTAACTGGAAGCAATCACCAGCCAATAAGTTACTTTTCCTCTATGTTTGTTTAATGGTATAAGGAGCCCAAAATATCCGGGAGATAGTCTCATCTTTCATTGAATGAAATCATTTTTGCACTCTCTGGTGAAATCATTCTCCTTTTAAGGACTAATACTTTGGTTTGGTTTTTTTTTTTTTTTTTACCTCCAGATCAGCAGAGCTCAAAGTTGCCAGGATGGGAAGCAAAATGTCTGTTGGTGGCTTTTTGAGTTTAATAATGAGAGGAGCCACTCCCACTTCCTTTTTTTTTTTTTTGGTTCCTGGATCTATATATTCTGGTTATGTGGGAGACAGCAATATATAATGTTCCCTGATTGAAAGCACATGCTGAATCCTGCTAAATAGAACCCCATTGCTTCAGGATATTGCCTTCTCAACTGTCACTGTAGGTCAGTCTTCAGTAAGCCATTTTACCAATTAGGCCAGCTGCTTCTGGGTGATGGGGTATGTGGTAAAACCAGTTCATCCCATGAAAAGTCAGGATTATTAATTTTATTGATAAAAAATAACACAGGATTTCTACTTTCTTCTTAATACAATTTTACTGTAGAAAGTTTTTCATAATAATGATACAATCATATAAATAAATAACATGGAATATTACCAAAGGAAGAAAGAGAGAAAGGAAGGAAAGAAGGAAAACTACTTTGATTTCTCAGGCAGAATTGGGGGTGGGGAGATGAGGGATGCTCTCCCAGCTGCTTGGACCGCTTGTTGCAAAACTTATTCTTCTCCAAGTCTCAATTTGAGTTCAGGACCAAAAGAAACTGGCAATTCTCTTTCCCATTCATACCGTTCTACATCAAGTGCTCACCATAGTCCTTTTGGCTGAGCTGATAACAGTGAGTAGCCTGGAGACAGTCAACCTATAGTAGGAAGGAGAAAGTTTGGTCCAAAGATAGAAAGGAAGGGAAGAGGGAGGGAAGGAGGGGGATATTAATTGAGCATCCATTTCTTATTATAATATCATGTCTCTAATGCCCCATTTACTTCTCTTACACCTGCCTAGCAATCACTCAAATACACTTACCACATCTAATCATATCACAACGACCTAAAAAATACTAATTGCTCTCCCAGCTCACCATTTGGCTAACATGTATCGTTGGCCACAATCTACCTATTCTCTCTCTATTTTGAGGGGTCCTATGCACCTACCCTCTTATACATTATAATGTCAGCCAATTAGCGGCTAGCAATCTCCCTCTTCCGCTTCTGCTCCAGGGTACTTGTTATCCTCCAGGGCTTCAAGCACACAAGGACTATAAAGCCTTCTTATACAGTTCCTTCCATCCTAGCCAGAAGAAAGTCAGGAATTTATACTGGGTTCTGTGACTTCCTGGTGTCCACTCTAGTTCTTATATTTATAGCAGAACTTGGCATTCCTAAACTTACTACACAATTGATTATGACGGTGTTAGAATATAAGAATCAATCTCTGATATTCCAACAGTGAGTTCATATGAAAAAAAAAAAAAAACTGAGTTCATATGAGAAGAGAGTAAAAGCAATGAGACAAAAATGTCAGTATAGAGGAATGTCACAAAGAAGCAAAAAGGATGATTTCCACAGATTTCTGATGTAGGTTTGAAGAATTTAAGATCCCAAAACAATACAAATCTATTTTTATAACTCTTTAGAGAAACACTGATGAATTCTTAATCTTCATTCTCCTTTTTACACTGTTCTTAAATAGTTGCCAGAATTAAATGACCTTGACAGATTTCTAAGCTCCTCACAATTCTAATCAATCTCCTACTGCTGATTAGTATTTTGTCATAACCTCTCTTAAATAGAGGTACTTAGAAGTGAGACACTATATTCCAAAACTGGAAAAAAAAATTCCAATAAAATCATCTAGAAGTGACTGAGGAGGAGGAGGCAAAATTGCAGGGAAAGAACGTGAGGATCTCATCTTTTGTTTCCTGAGTTAGTTGAGAGAGGAAATGAAGGATGAAAACGGAGCTTCTCCAAGGCCATTTCATGCAATATTCACATAGTCAATCCCTTAAAGCAGTCAACCTTCAAGCAAGTCCTTGAGCATCTGTTTGGTGATAAGAACACTGTTGCCTCCATCATTCTAGAATGGTATGTAGTATTCCATAGTCTCTATAAAGAACACAAAGCTTCTGAAAACAACATTTATCACACATCGGGCACAGCAGGAACTACAGATTCAAATAGAAGCACCTGTGTCTTGTCAGCCCTCTTTGCCTCCTTTACCACCATATGACAAGAATTCTTCTTTAAAAATACCACAGGAAGAGATTTTGTGTCTCTGAGAATACCGCTATTTCAGGTGGTTTGTGTTCAGCTCCCCTTACAGTTCCAGGCACTGTGTCACTCAGAACACAGAAGTAGTCAGCTGAGTCGTTCCAACGGACAGAGGATTTCCTCAGGTTAAAGGAGTTTTCACTCTTCCTAAATTCAGCCTCAAAACCTTTGATGCCTTTAACCAGGGGGTTGCCTGAAATGTACTTGAGGAGAAGCTGGAGGCCTTGGCTGGGGTATTGAGCGTACCAGAAGAGATAAGGAGTTGCGCCATAAGAGTAATTGCATCTCAGCTCCAGTGAGGCTCCTTCAGAGACAGACACAGGACCATCAGGCTGGGTCACTGACTGGGCTCTGGCCTCTCCTGCAAAGTCAATGTCACACCAGTGAATACAGTGCAGACTTCACTATGAAAACGATTTCCAATCAGAGTCTGTGGAACTAGGGATTATAACAAAACTTTACTCACTCAGGGCAAAGATCATTCCCAACACTGGGATGAGTAACAGGAGCATGGCTGGGCAGTGGAGACACGGCAGGCTCTTTTCTGAAGATGTCCCCTGAGCAGGCAGTAAAGTGGCTGCAGAATCTAAGCTCTCAAAAATAGGAGCTGTCAGGAAGGTTAAGCCGGACAGGTTCTTAGATAAAATACCAAAACTGTTGAGGTAAGCCTGGATGCTTTGTGACCTCTGATTCTTGTCCCTTGTCCCTGTCAGCAAAGAATTCAGTGAGAGTTCTTCAGCCCGTTGCAGAGAGGGAGAAGGGGCTGAGCCAATGATGCTGATCCTCCACAAAAACCAAATCTCTAGTTTGTGCAGCATCGCCCTCTAGAGGCCAGGCGCAGAACCAAGGATGCAAACTCCCCACACACAGCTCATTAGTGTGTTGCTTCTACTTTCTGAGATACTGTATTAATACTTCCACATACCATGTTTACTTCTTCCCGAAACTAGGATGAGGTTTTCCTCTCTTGGCTTTTCCCGTATGACAAGCACCAGCTGCAGGGCAGGCAGCACCGACACAGGAGGCTAACACTCCAGAAGAAACTGGTCTTTCTTATCCTGTGTGCTGGCAGAAAGAACCGGATCTCTGCTTAAGTCCCAGACTAATTCCAACTTGCCATATGCACGGGGCACACCCAAACCAGAATAGCAAAGCCCTAGAAACTGAACTGAGACTAGCAAGGCTCAGACTAACCCCTGAGTGGCACACATGCAAAACAGGTCTAAACTAATGTAGTAAACAAAACAAAAAACTAACTCCTTGCTGTCAAGTCGATCCTGAGATTCAGGAGTAGACCTGAGGTTTGAACCACCCAAACCCATTTCATGAGTACCAGGCAACTGAAAATACCATAGCTTGGGTCAGGTGCACCTTAGTCCTCAAAGAGACATTTTTGCTTTTGAACACTTCAAAGAGGTCTTTTGTAGTAGATTTGCCTAATGTAATACATCATTTGATTTCTTGACTGCTGCTTCCATGGGCATTGATTGTGGATTCAAGTAAAATGAAATCCTGGACAACTTCATCTTTTCTCCATTTATCATTATGTTGCTTATTGGCCCAGTTGTGAGGATTTTTGTTTTCTTTATGTTGAGGTGTAATCCATACTGAAGGCTATGGCCTTTTTGATGTTCAATATGATAAGAGCTTCAAGTCCTCCTCACTTTCAGCAAGCGAGGTTGTGTCATCTGCGTAATGCAGAATGTTAATGAGGTTTCCTCCAATCCCAGCACACCACTCTTCTTCATATGGTCCAGCTGCTTGGTTTCTGTTCTTGCTCAGCAACAGATTGAATAAGTACGGTGAAAGGACATAACCCTGACACCCACGTCTCCTGATTTTAAACCACACAGTGTACCATTGTTCTGTTTGAACGACTGACTCTTGATCTATGTACAGGTTCCGCATGAGCACAATTAAGTGTTCTGAATTTCCCATTCTTTACAACGTTATCCATAGTTATTTTATGATTCACAGAGTCCAATGCCTTTCCATTGTCAATTGAGCACAGGTAAACATCTTTCTGATATTCTCTGCTTTCAGCCAAGACCAATCCGACATCAGCAGTGATATCCCTCATTCCATGTCTTCTTCTAAATCCAGCTTGGTTCAAAAGAGGCAGTTCCCTGTCGATGTACTGCTGCAACTGCTTTTGAATGATCTTCAGCAAAATTTTACTTGTGTGTGATATTGTTTGATAATTTTCAAGTTCTGTTTGATCACCTGTCTTTGGAATGGGTGCATATATGGATCTCTAGCCCTGGTGCTGTGGTTAAGAGCTCAGCTGCTAACCAAAAGGTTGGCAGTTCGAATCTGCCAGCCACTCCTTGGAAATCCTATGGGGCAGTTCTACTCTGTCCAATAGGGTTGCTGTAAATCGAATCAACTGGTTTTGGTTTTGGTTTCTTTCCAGTTGGTTTGCCTGGTAGCTGTCTTCCAAATTTCTTGGCACAGATGAGTGAACGCTTCCAGCATTACATCTGTTTGTTGAAATATCTCATTTGGTATTCTGTCAATTTTTAGAGCCTTGTTTATTGCCAATGCCTTCAGTGCAGCTCGGGCTTTTTCCTTCAATGCCATTGGTTCTTGATCATATGCTACTTCCTGAAATGGCTGAACATTGACCAATTCTTTTGGATACAGTAACTCTGTGTATTCCTTCCATCTTCTTTTGATGCTTTTTTGCCCATAGAATCCTTCAATATTGCAACTGGAGGCTTGAACATTTTCTTCAGTTCTTTCAGCTTGAGAAATGCCAAACGTCTTCTTCCCTTTTGGTTTTCTAACTGCAGCTCTTTGCACATATCATTATTATACTTTGTCTTCTCAACTCCTCCTTTGAAATCTTCTGTTCAGCTCTTTTACTTCATCATTTCTTTCGTTCTCTTTAGCTACTTTATGTTCAAGAGCAAGTTTGAGAGTCTCTTCTGACATCCGTTTTGAACTTTTCTTTCTTTTCTGTCTTTTTAATGATCTTTTGCTTTCTTCCTGTATGATGTCCTTGATGTCATCTCACAGCTTATCTGGTCTTTCATCATTAGTGTTCAATGCATCAGATCTGTTCTTGAGATGGTCTCTAATATATACTGAAAGTTGTACTTTGGCTTTTGTACGCTTGTTTTAATTTTCTTCAGCTACAACTTAAACTTGCATATAAGCAATTGATTGTTTTGCAGTCAGCCTCTGGTCTTATTCTGACCGATGATTTGAGCTTCTCCATAGTCTCCTTCCACAGATGTAGTCAATTTGATCCCTGTGTATTACATCTGGCAAGGTCCATGTGGATAGTCAGCATTTATTCTGTTGAAAAAAGAAATTTCTAATGAATAGGCCGTTGGTTCTGCAAAATTCTATCATGCAATCTCCGATGTCATTTCTATCACTGAGGCCATAGTTGATTTGCTTCCAACTTTTTCATTCCAATCATCAGGAATTACAAAATGCATCTTAATTGCTTTTTTGATCAATTTCAGACTGGAGAAGTTGGTAAAAGTCTTCAACATCTGCATCTTTGGCATTAGTGATTGGTGCAGAAATTTGAATAATAGTCATATTAACTGGTCTTCCTTGTACCAAAAAACAAACCAAACCCAGTGCCGTCGAGTCAGTTCTGACTCATACCGACCCTATGTAGGCATATGTATATTGTTCTATCACTGACTGCATTGTACTTCAGGATAGATCAAGATATATTATTTTTGATAATGAATGCAATGCCATTCTTCTTCAGTTTGTCATTCTTGGCATAGTAGACCATATGATTGTCTGATTCAAAATGTCCAATAACCATCCATTGCACCTCACTAATGCCTAGGATATTGACCTGTATGCATTCCATTTCTTTTTTGACAACTTCCGATTTTCCTAGATTAATGCTTCACATATTCAACCTTCCGATTATTAGTGGATATTTGGAGCTGTTTCTTCTCATGGCTTGTTGTTGTTCTTGTTAGTTGCAATCTACCCTTGGCTGTAATTTTACCAGAGGCAGATCACTTTAGTCCTATAGTTCTCAGAAAAAAAATGAATAAAACAACGGAAATTCTATTTTCCTTTAAAATGGAGAAACAATGTAATATCACGAGTTCTTCATTGTTAGCCATAAGAGTATCTTAAGATATACTTCAAGCACTTTATCCCCATCTAAAACCACACACACAGATTTTCATTGCATTCAAGGTCTATTGAGCCTCTCTACAGATAGAACATTGCAAAAAAATGGGAATTCCGAAACACCTAATTTTGCTGCTGCGGAACGTGTACATAGACCAAGAGGCAGTTGTTTGAACAGAACTAGTGGATACTTCGCAGTTTAAAATCAGGAAAGGTGTGTATCAAGACTGTATCCTTTCACCATGCTTATTCAGCCTGTATGCTGAGCAAATAATCCAAGAAGCTAGACTATATAAAGGAGAACATAGCAACAGGATTGGAGGAAGACTGAAAAATAACCTATGATATGCAGATTATACAACCTTGTTTTTTGAAAATGAAGAGGACTTGAAGCTCTTACTGTTGAAGATCAAATACTATAGGCTTCAATATGGATTACAATTCAACATAAAACAAAAATCTTCACAAGTGGATCAATAAGCAACATCATGATAAGTTGCAAAGGATTTCATTTTACTTGGGTCCACAATCAATGCCCACAGAATCAGCAGTCAAGAAATCAAATGACATATTGCATTGGGAAAATCTGTTGCAAAAGACCTCTTTAAAGTGTTAAAAGGCAAAGATGTCACTTTCAGGACTGAGGTGGGCCTGACCCATGACATGGTATTTTCAAATGACTAATATGCATGCAAAAGCAGACAATGAATACAGAAGACTGAAGAAGAATTGATACCTTTGAATTATGGTGTTGATGAAGAGTATTGATCATATCGTGGGCTGCCAGAAGAACAAACAAATCTGTCTTGGAAGAAGTACAGCCAGAATGCTCCTTAGAAGGCAGGATGGCAAGATTTCGACTTAGGTACTTTGGACATGTTATCAGGAAGGGCCAGTCCTTAGAGAAAGGCATCATGCTTGGTAGAGTGTCAACAAAAAAGAGGAAAACCCTCAATGAGATGGACTGACACAGCAGCTGCAACAATGGGCTTAAATATAGCAATGCTTGTGAGTATGGCACAGGACTGGGCAGTGTTGCGGTCTTTTTGTACATAGGGTCACTATGAGCCGGAACCAACTCAAGGGCACCAAACAACAACAGCATGCTCATTGATTTTTACCTTCTTAAATATCTTTTTTGTCATTTTACTGGGGCTTCACAAAAGAACAGGATAAACGTATGTGTTCAATCTTCCGTGTTTAACCAAAATCTGAGATTTACTTTTGATTGTATATTCTTTTAAGCTATTTGGAATTGTTTTTTACTGTGTACATAAATTAAATATTTATTCTGAGTAAGTAGTTTTTGTCTCAGCTAATTCATAACACCTAGAGAGGGGACCTCCAAAAAAATGAAAAGGTAATAAAACTAAAAAATAAAGGGCAATCATGAAAAATGAAAGGCTTATGGACAGGGTCTCTTCAGTGATAATGGCATTTGCAGTAATCTGCATCACTTCATTCCTCTGTAGACTCTGAGATAATGAACTATGCATACCACTCTCTTTTTATGCTCAAAGACTCTTTTCACAAGGAAAAAAAAGTATTACGTAGGGATCAATAAACTGATGTAGATAAAGTATCTACAACAGAGAAGGCAGAAGAAAGCCTCTAATATTTGAAGACACCAAGGTATCTGCAGGTAAATTCAAAGATTCCTCTTCTTTGACATCCTCCCTCTTCTCCTAGTCCTGGCAACCATCTTCCACTCCATCTATTATTCTTCTTCTAAAGAAGAATTGGCTTCAAAGATGTTGGGAAAACTACAGGATTTCTTTATTTACAGATTGGTGATTTGGAATTTCCCTCAAGCACAATCAACACTCTATAGATGAAGACTTTCAGCTAACAGAGTTTTTCTTCTCCAGACTCTGGGCTCTGTCCATCCAACTCAAGTAATTCTTGCTGCTAGAAAGCCGTCTCATTGGAATATAATATAGGGTGGACAGTCTCTGCAGGATTTGGATATATGTCACTTCTTTTGGAGAATACCAGTCTATGTCTACCATTTAATTTCCACAAAAACAAACTAAAAGAAATGTCCCATCCTCTCTTTCCATATATGTGGACACATGTAGGGCTCTTCTTTCCTTTCTTTTATCTTTCTACCTTTAAGAACTTATTACATCTTGGGCTAAAGCTTTCCAAGGAAATCAATTCTTCTTGCCTCAGCTTGTCAGTGAGACATTAGGCATATACAACTTCATCTGCTCCAGGTGTGTCTCTAAACACACTATCTCCCTGCATGAGCCGAGACAAGGTTAAAACCTAAACCAAACCCACTGCCATCAAATTGATTGTGACTCATAGCAACCCTATAGGACAGAGTAGAATGGTCCATAGGGTTTCCAAAGCTGTAATGCTTATGGAAGCAGACTGCCACATCTATCTCCCATGAAGCAAATGGTGGGTTTGAGCCACCAACCTTTTGTTCAGCAGCAGAGCTCTTACCCACTGCATCACCAGGGTTCCTAGAGAAAGGTTAAAAGACTAAAATTTTATGCAAGGACGAACACATTTTGAGCTTTCATACTTTTAAAATCATGAATTTCAGAGCTGGTGCAGGAACAGTGACACGTTGTTTTCACTCTCACCATTGAAGTGTCTTATGTGGGGCATGCTTACTTCTAGTTCTTCTGCTGTGTTCTCAGAATGGATTTGGATGGCTTTCACACCAGCTAGAGTGTCTGGGGTGGGTGGTAGGTGACAACAATAGTATACTAGCTCCTGGTCCCTAAACCAAAGTGGATCACTGCATCAGAGGCTCAGCCACTTGGCCCACCTGCGATGCTCAGAGTTTGTGCTCAGCTCCCTCTGCAGTTCCTGTCACTGTGTCATTCAGAGCACAGTAGTACACAGCCGAGTCTGACTCTTGGACTGAGGCTTTCTCCAAGTGGAAGGAAGATGTTTTTTTATTGTATGTGGCTTCAAAACCTTTGTAACTTCCCTTATCGTTGTCCGTCACAGCTTTCAAGAGAAGCTGCAGACCTCCATCTGCATATTGCACATACCAGAAAAGGGCAGGGTATTGTGAGGATGTATAGGAGCAGTTCACAATCAGAAAATCCCCTTCAGAGAGGGTCACTTGGCCTTCTGTCTGGGTCACTGCATCTCCATTGTTTCCTCCTGAAAAAAATACCAATAACGGTTTCTGGTTATCTTGGCTATGATCTGGCTCTACCCTTAGGAGAAAATTGTGGCTAAAGATTACACTGAAATAATAGAACAAAAGTCTCTAAGCTCTAAGTGCCATTTTACTTACCAAATAATAAGAATAGTACAATCACTGATCTTGGAAAAGAGTTCATTTTTAGAGCCTCTGGTGTCCTTGGGCCTTGACTGCTCAGTGAGAGGAAAGGTTAAGTTCAAAGGAAAAGGCTGAATGTGAGACTCAGAATTTAAGCAGGAAATGTCTATGTGTTAGGAAGGTACACCCCCTTGTGGGCAAGATACTAAACTTGGAGGAACGTTTACCTTTTCCCCTCCCAAAAGTTAGCCCTATGTCTTCACCTATGGCCTTATTTCTAAGACAACTGTTAGCTGTTAGATGGTCCTTTGTAAATGTAATATTGGTATGTTCATAAGCCTGATTTTTTCCCTAATACACTGTCCTACAAGGGAGCTTCATACCATGACATTTCTGAGAAGGATTCAGTTTTAATTTATTTTCTTATTTAGCCATTATTGATGACTCTGTGATTTACTGAAATATCATATAAGCAAGCTTAAGCATGAAACCAGAAGAATATCAATAACGCTTTGTTCAATCATTAGTCAATGATTTTGGATGGAAGAGACTTGTTTTTTTATCACCACTCTATCCCCAAACCTAGAACAATATTAACATGTTGTTGTTGCCGTTGCTGTTGTTAGGTGTTGTCGAGTCTATTCCGACTCATAGCGACCATATGCACAACAGAATGAAATAATGCCCGGTCCTGCACTATCATCACAATTGTTGCTATGCTTGAGCCCGTTGTTGCAGCCACTGCCCGCGTCAATCCACCTTGTTTGAGGGTTTTCCTCTTTTTCGCTGACCCTCTGCTTTACCAAGCATGACGTCCTACTCCGGGGACTGATCCTTCCTGATAACTTGTCCAAAGCATGTGAGACGTAGTCTTGCCATCCTTGCTTCTAAGGAGCATTCTGGTTGTACTTCTTCCAAGGCAGATTTGTTCATTCTCTTGGCAGTCCATGGTATATTCAATATTCTTCACCAACACCACAATTCAAAGGCATGAATTCTTTTTCGGTCTTCCTTATTCATTGCCATCTTTCACGTGCATGTGAGGTGATTGAAAACACCATGGCTTGGGTCAGGTACACCTTAGCCCTCAAGGTAACATGTTTGCCTTTGAACACTTTAAAGAAGTCTCTTGCAGCTGATTCGCCCAATACAATGCCTCTTTTGATTTTTTGACTGCTGCTTCCATGGGTGTTGATTGTGGATCCAAGTAAAATGAAATACTTGACAACTTCAGTCTTTTCTCCGTTTATCATGATGTTGTTTATTGGTCCAGTTGTAAGGATTTTTGTTTTCTTTAGGTTGAGGTGTAATCTATACTGAAGGCTGTGGTCTTTGATCTTCATCAGTAAATGCTTCAAGTCAACAAATACTTCTTAAATGTGTAAATAAATGAATGGTTACTGGTTTAGGAATTACTGCTACTTGAAATACCATGTTTCTTCAAGTCTAACACAGCATCTTGGAAAGAAACATAATCAATTTAATAAAAGTTTTTCAAGAAAAAATAATACACTTTGATTAAAAACTGAAAAAAAATAGAGATGCAGTAATTAAAGTTATTTGATCTGTATTAAATTATCGGAGATCGCTTCCTTCTCCCTTAATTTTAATGATTCTCAGGTAATAGGATTGCCTATGAGCACTAGACAAAATGTTCTGAGAATAAGCTTCTGATGAAAATTGTGCCTCAAGCATACTCTCTACCTATGTCCTTCTGACAACATTATTGACCAAAACAAGTTTAACAACATTATTTTCAGCTACAGGGTAGGATACTCAGATAATATAGATTTACCTCAAGAGACCAAAGACTGAGCTCAATCTCAGCCTCTAGGATTGATAGGGACATGTCTACCGATACACAGAAGTATCTTATAGCAAGGGTCACACTTTTAGTGTATAAGAATTAGTTGATGGTCGATTTCAAAGTATAAATTTAGAGATCTCTCCACATACATACAAAAACATTATCTCAAGGATTAGGGTCTAGGAAGTTTAAAGAGCTCCTCAGTTGTTTGTGACACAACCAATGTTATACAAACTTACAAAATAAACCTTTGGGAACATTGACCTGAGAGGATAGTTGAGGTCTCAGTGAAGGATTTCTGGGGTCAGCATGGGAAAGTTTCTCTAAGCATCACAGTTAAGCCATTTCCTTGTATGGCAGTGCCAAAGTCACAGTAGCAAAAGCAAATACTACTTGCTCTCACTATTCTTGTCCATTCAGGTTATAACAAAAACCTCTAAATGTTCACAGGACAAACTCTGGGGGAAAGGTGCTTCTTTTCCGTCAAACCCTACCAACATTTATCCTGAACATGGAAACTTTTTCCTGTGTACATTCTGGAAACTCACTCTCCGTGAATTCAGAGCACATAGCCACAGTCTTGCATCAAGGTATAGATAGTAACAAGTTCCAGGCTTGAGCAAGAATGTTAAGTCTGGGTATCGTTTGAGGTAAAAATCACTTCTCCCTCTTCTTCTGCCTTTCTATCCAGTCTCAAACTTCTGTGAGCCGTGTCTTCCTCATTTCCTGGTTCCTTTTGCCCATGTCTCTAACTTATTCTAAACCTGCCATGGTTAAGTCAATTCTGACTCATGGCGATCTTGTGTGTTACAGAGTAGAACTGCTCTGTAGGATTTTCTTGGCTGCAAAGTTAACGGATGTTTGAAGCTATTTCTTGTAATTTTGAGTCATGCCAGATAAGCAAATGATGGTCCCAAAAGCTTGACTCCATCCACATCATTAAGGTTGACTCCACTTTGAGGAGGCAGCTCTCCCCCAGTCGTATTTTGAATGCCTTCCAACTTGAGGTGCTCATCTTCCAGCACTGTATCAGACAATGTTCCACTGCTATTCATAAGGTTTTCACTGACTAATTGTTTTCAGAAATAGACTGCTGAGTCCTTCTTCCTAGTCTGTCTTAGTCTGAAAGGTCAGCTGAAACCTGTCCACCATGGGTGACCTTGCTGGTATTTGAATACTGGTGGTATAGCTTCCAGCATCAGAACAACAAGCTAGCCTCCATGGTATAACAAACTGATACATGGAAAGTTGTGGGTCAAGGTTGTATTCTTTCACCACACTTATTCAATCAGTATGCTCAGCAAATAATGAGAGAAGTTGGACTATATGAAGAAGAACAGGGCATTAGGACTGAAGAAAGACTCACTAACAACCTGCATGATGCAGATGACACGACGTTGCTTGCTGAAAATGAAGAGGAATTGAAGCACTTACTGATGAAGATCAAAAACCACAGCCTTCAATATGGATTACACCTCAGCATAAAGAAGACAAAAATCCTCACAACTGGATCAATAAGCAACATCATGATAAATGAAGAAAAGATGACGTTGTCAAGGATTTCATTTTACTTGGATCCACAATCAACACCCATGGAAGCAGCAGTCAAGAAATCAAAAGACGCATTGCTTTGGAAAATCTGCTGTAAAAGACTTTTTTAAAGTGTCGAAAAGCAAAGAAGTCACCTTGAGGCCTAAGGTGCACCTGACCAAGCCATGGTGTTTTCAATTACCTCATATGCATATGAAAGCTGGATGGTGCACAAGGAAGACCAAAGAATTGACGCCTCTGAAGTGTGGTATTGGGAAACAATATTGAATATACCATGAACTTCCAAAAGAATGAACAAATCTGTCTTGGAAATACAGCCAGAATGCTCCTTAGAAGCAAGGATTGCCAGACTACGTCTCACATACTTTGAACATGTTATCAGGAGGTATCAGTCCCTGGAGAAGGACATCATACTTGATAAAGTAGAGAGCGAAAAAAAGGAGGACCTTCAATGAGACACAGTGTCTGCAACAATGGGCTCAAGCATAACAATGATTAAGGAAGGCGCAGGACCAGGTAATATTTCATTCTGTTGAACATAGGGTCACTATGAGTGGGATGGCACCTAACAACAACAACAACAATTTTTATGGAAGCAGATCTCCAGGCCATTCTTCCATGGCACTCCTCGGTGGATTAAGACTGCTAATAAACCCACAAAAACCCAGTGAAGACTGCTAATAGTGACGTTAATAGCTGAAGGCAAACCATTTACCCCACCTAGGGACCACCTAAACTACCCTATCTGAAGTCTATACAGTCTATAATTCCATAGAATGAGCAGTCACTCTTTCCTTGATTTCCTTTATTTTTTCAGTCAACTTTGTCTCTTGTGTTGTAGCAACTCTCCATTCCTCTGAGGGCATCTATTGTCCCCACCATGTGTTCACAATGAAATGAATGTTGTTGAGCAATTGTAGCAATAGGTTTGAATGGAATATTTCAAGACTATGTGACCAATAACAAAAATTGCTTAAACTACTTCCCAAATGATAATGGATTTTATTCAGAGAGCTAATCTTCAAGAGCTCAGAAGCTGTGCTTCAGAGACTTAGATTTACCCAGCTGTATTAATCAAAAATCAGTCAGAAAACCAGAAACAAACCCAAATATTTTAAATAAAAATAAACATCGAGAGGGCTAATGAAGCAAAGATGAAAAAAACTTATTATAGGAAATCCTGAAATACAATGAATCCAACTGCCTGTAACACCAAAGTGGGTTATTTTTATTTTTAGGAGAAAACACAGAAGTCCAACAAAGCCACTTCTGAAGCCTGGCCACAGTGCCATAAAAAGAGTCTTGGCTTCTCCTTCTGTTCCACTTTCCTAATCTCACTGAAATGCCTCTCATCTACAGAAGCTAAATGAGATGATAAAAGAAAGGGATTGTGGGAAATGCTGATTGAGGCTTCTCTTCAGTGAGAAGCAGAGTTTTAATTCTTGTGGCATCCAAGGAGGTCAAGGTTACCCACCCAAGCTATTCCCCTGAGATGATCCTTGAACCTTGAGCCTTGAATACTGGTCTACTAAAAGTCACCTCGAAGTCAAACAACTGTGTACATTAATTAGTAAAAATATTTGCCATAGGCATTGACCTCTTTTAAAAAGAATTATCTATGTGCAGTTTCAACAAAAACTCCAAAGGTCAGACTAGAGCTACATTTTAGGGTAAATTGGTAATTATTTTAATTGTCTCTCAAAAGGATATTGTACTGAGAGGGAACACAACAGAGAAGCCGTCAGGGAGCAGGAGAGCAGTGGGATGCAGACCCCTAATTCTCTTAAGACCAGACTTAATGGTCTGACTGAGACTGGGAGGACCCTGGTGGTCATGGCTCCCAGGCCTTCTGTTGGCCCAGGACAGGAACCATTCCCGAAGCCAACTCTTCAGGCATGGATTGGACTGAACAATGGGTTGGAGAGCGATGCTGGTGAGGATTGAGCTTCTTGGATCAGGTGGACACTTAAGACTATGTTGACATCTCCTGCCTGGAGGGGAGATGAGAGGGTGGAGGGGGTTAGAAGCTGGCAAAAAGGACACGAAAAGAGAGAGTAGAGGGAGAGAGCAGGCTGTCTCATTAGGGGGAGAGTAATTGGGAGTGTGCAGCAAGGTGTATATGGGTTTTTGTGTGAGAGATTGACTTGATTTGTAAACTTTCACTTAAAGCACAATAAAAATTATTTAAAAAATAACAGGATATTATATGAAATCTTTCCTGATCACAATCATTTTATCAGTTCTATTCTGGCCCGTTTTCCTTGGCAATGTATAATTACTACTGATAAGGTGGGGTATAAAAATCTGACAGCAATGTTGCCAGGTGGAAACCCCAGGCTCTGCTCTGAGACTCATCTCAGCCAATAAAGGGGAGCCCAAGGTGGGAGAGCAGAAAAGGTACCTTTATTTCTTTGTAAGGAAAGGAAACAGTTGGGGCTGCTACTGCCAAGACTGTTCAGCAAGTCGAGGTTAAGGTTATTTTAAGGAGCTTACGATTAGGAAATTCATACACGTTAAATCAGCAACATTCTTAATCATACTATGAAGGCGCGATAGTGTTTGCATATAACATCATGTATCACATGTTCAGAGGATAGCTGTTAAACTCCACCCAGAGGTGGGGAATTACTATGTATGAGATACTTTAACAAGATAAAGGCTATCCTGAATGTCAACATGGCACCTAAAACCAGTTTCCACAAATCTCCTCTAGTTTTGAACAGCAGTTAAGGAGAGGGGAACCAGGATTTTCATGTAAAGCTACAGGGCATGCCAAGCAAGCTGCTTGAGGCAGTGGAATTTTCTGCAGCCTGGGAACCTCTGTCCTGGCAGTGAGGTATACTACTTCATCTTTGTCTCTGGCTTCTGAAAATTTTTCTAGCAATCAAGGTGTCTTTGCTTTTCTAGAACATGCAGGCAACACTTAAACGTGCAAATGATAGGGGCTACACTGGCCCCACCCTTGCAACAGGCATCAGTAAGGGAAGAGGTATAATGAAGTCAATCACGTATATTCACTGAATCATGCATATGCATGAGGCCCCAGTGACTAAGGGAACCTGGACCTTGAAGCTTCCTCTTTTGGGGCTTCTTAGTTGGTAAGAACATCCATATACAGGAGGGGATGTGGCATATCTCCAGGATGATGGAAGCCTCACGCCTGGAAACTCTCCCAGACCTAGCCTGATGTGTCTCTTCACTTGTATCCTTTCTGTTTATAATAAATGGCTAGCCGAAAGTATAGGTAATGTTGTTGTGGGTGCTGTGGAGTCAATTCTGACTCATATTGACCCCATATGACAGAGTAGCCCCATAGGGTTTTCTTGTCTGTAATCTTTACGAAAGGGGACTACCACATCTTTTTCCTGCAGAGGAGCTAGGTGGGTTCAAACTGCCAACCTTTTGCTTAGCAGCCAAACAGTTAACAGTTACACCAGCAGGCCTCCTTAAGCTGATTCCACAGGGTAATGGTGAGCACTCTGGACTCTGAATCCAGCTATCTCAAGTTCAAATGTCAAATAGGACCTTTCCTTTTGCCCTTTGCCCTTTGCCCTTGTAGCAGAATATTTAAGTGCTTAACTGAAGGGCTGGAGGTTCAAACCCACCAGTGGCTCCACAGGAGAAAGACCTGCTGTTCTGTTCCCATAGAGATTGCAGACTAGAAAATCCAATGGAAGAGTTCTACTCAGTTACACAGGTTGCTATGAGTTGAAATTGACAGCATCTTACAACAACAACAACAACAACATTATCTATACTTGAACATCTGAACAGATATCAAGTCAGTTCCAACTCACAGCAACCCTATGTACAACAGAACAAAACACTGCCCAGTCCTGCGCCATCCTCACAATCATTGCTGTGTTTGAACTAGTTGCAGCAGCCACTGTGTCAATACATCTCATTGAGAGACTTCCTCTTTTCTGATGACCCTCTACTTTACCAAACATGTTATCCTTTTCCAGGGACTGGTCCCTCCTGATAACATGTCCAAAGTACCTGAGACTAAGTCTTGTCATCCTCCCTTCTAAGGAGCATTTTGGCTGTAAAACAGATTTGTTAATTCTTCTGGAAGTCCATGGTATATTCAATACCCTTTGCCAACACCATAATTCAAAGGCATCAATTCTTTGGTTTTCTTTATCCATTGTCCAGCTTTCCCTTGCATATGAGGCAATCGAAAATAACCATGGCTTGGGTCAGGTGCACCTTAGTTCTCAAAGTGGCTGTTTTTGCTTTTTAACACTTTAAAGAGGTCTTTTGCAGCAAATTTTCCCCCAATGCAATATGTCATTTGATTTTTTGACTGCTGCTTCCGTGGGCCTAAATTGCGGATCCAGGTAAAATGAAATCCTTGACAACTTCATCTTTTCTCCATTTATAGTGATGTTGCTTATGGGCCCAGTTGGGAAGATTTTGATTTTCTTTTTTTGTTATTGTTGAAGCATAACCCATCCTGAAGGCTACATAGTATGGGTAATAGATCTACAGTTGGTTAAAACTTCTAATTAACTTCTTGTTCAGTTTCCTCCTCACTACTGGCAATGTGATCTATATACATCTATGTAAACTAATGTAGATTAAGCACCTATAATACCAAAACCAAACCCATTGCTGTGGAATCGATTCTGACTCATAGCGATATTATAGGACATAGTAGAACTGTCCCATATGGTTTCCAAGGCTGTAATCTTGACGGAAGCAGAGTGCCACATCTTTCTCCTGCAGAGTGGCTGGTGGGTTTGAACTGACTTTCAGTAAGCAGCTGAGCAATTAACCACTGCATAACCAGGCACAGGAAAGAAAGATAGAGAAAGCAAGGAAGAGGAGAGAGAGAGAGACAGAAAGAGAGACAGAAAGAAAAGAAGAGAGGAAGAAAGAAAACCTCCACCCTATCTTTCCAAACATGTGGTCTCATATAAGACTCTTCCTTCCTTTCTTACATTGCTTTCTCCCTTTACGAACTTGTTATTTCTTGGGCTGAAGATTCCCAGGGAAATCACTTCCTATTGTCCAGCTTGTCAGGGAGACATTAAACATCGTGAGAAAAAAATTTCAACGAGATTAAAATTTCACCAACTCATTAACTTTATTTAGCAATTCATGATCTGGGGCAGCATCTGGTCTAAAAGTGAAAGGGAGCTACCAAGAGTGATACAAGGAGGAAGAGTTCTTATAGACAACAGACAAACAGGAACAAGGAAGCTATACCAGGCAATTGCAGATTGGATGGCAGACATTTTCTTTCCTTATTTGGGATTAAGGGGAAATTTTGAACTGGGTTAAACTGATCAGGCAAGTCTTAATTGGTTAGCTTAGGTTTCTGTTTCTGAGAGGGTCAAGCATTTACAAGAAATAGAAATTTAGTTAGCTTTCAGTTTGCTGACATGGGGCCTAACATAAATGACTCAATCTAGTATAGTCAGATTAACAGCATATGCAATTTTATCTGCCCCAGGTGTATCTATAAACACAATATCTGCCTATAAGAGCTGAAACAAGGTCAGGGGAGTAGAATATTACGCAAGAATGAACTTGACTTGAGATTTTATATTTTTAAAATCACTAATTTCCGCCCAGGTTGAGGAACTGGTGACAAACTCTGTATTCACTCTCACCACTGAAGCATCTTATGTTCTTCTACTGTGTTCTTAAAGCGGAATTTGATGGCTTTCACACCAACTAGAGTGCCTGGGGTGGATGGTAGATGACAACAATAGTTCCTGGGGTGGGTGGTAGGTGACAACGAGAGTATACTAGCTCCTGGTCCCTAAACCAGAGGGGCACACTGTATTAAAGACTAAACTGCCTGCCACATCTGTGATGCTCAGAGTTTGTGCTGAGCTCCCTCTGCAGTTCCTGTCACTGTGTCATTCAGAGCACAGTAGTACACACCCGAGTCTGACTCTTGGACTGAGGCTTTCTCCAAGTGGAAGGAAGATGTTTCTCTACTGTATGTGGCTTCAAAACCTTTGTAACTTCCCTTATCATTGTCCTTTGCGGCTTTCAGGAGAAGCTGTGGACCTTCATTAGGATATTGCACATACCACAAAAGGGTAGGGTACTCTTTGGCTGTATAGGAGCAGTTTACAGTCAGAAAATCCCCTTCAGAGAGGGTCACTTGGCCTTCTGTCTGGGCCACTGTGTCTCCATTGTTTCCTCCTAAAAAAAATACCAATAGCAGTTTCTGGTTACCTTGGGTATGATCTGGCTCTCCCCTTTGGAGAAAATTGTGGCTAAAGATTACACTGAAATAATAGAACAAAAGTCTCTAAGCTTTAAGTGCCATTTTGCTTACCAAATAATAAGAATAGCACAATCACTGATCCTGGAGAAGAGTTCATTTTTAGAGCCTCTGGTGTCCTTGGGTCTTGACTGCTAAGTGCAAAGAAAGGTTAAGATCACAGTAAAAGACTGTGAGACTCAGAAATTAAGGAGGAAACATCAATGTATTAGGAAGATGCACCCCCTTATGGGCAAGATACTAAATTTGGAGGATTAACTTTTCCCCTCCCAAAAGTCAGCCTCGTATCTTCATCTCTTGCCCTATTTCTAAGACACCTGTTAGCCATCAGATGTTTTTGTTGTTGTTGTTAGGTGCTGTCGAGTCAGTTCCAACTCATAGAGATCGTATATACCACACAATGAAACACTGCCCTGTCCTGCACCATCCTTACAATCGTTGTTATGCTTGACCCCATTGTTGCAGCCACTGTGTCAATTCATCTTGTTGAAGGTCTTCCTCTTTTCCACTGACCCTGTACTTTACCAAGTATAATGTCCTTCTCCAGGGACCGATCCTGACAACATGGCCAAAGTATGTAAGATGCAGTCTCACCATCCTTGCTTCTAAGGAGCATTCTGGTTGTACTTCTTCCAAGACAGATTTGTTTGTTCTTTTGACAGTCTGTGGTATATTCAATATTCTTCGCCAACACCAGATTTCAAAAGTGTCAGTTCTTCTTTGGTCTTCCTTATTCATTGTCTAGTTTTTTCATGCATATGAGGTGATTGAAAATACCATAGCTTGGGTCAGGCACACCTTAGTCTTCAAGGTGACATCTTTGCTTTTCAACACTTTAAAGAGGCCTTTTGTAGCAGATTTGCCCAATGCAACCTGTCTTTTGACTTCTTGACTATTGCTTCCATGGGTGTTGGTTGTGGATCCAAGTAACATGAAATCTTTGACAACTTCAACCTTTTCTCCGTTTATCATGATGTGGCTTATTGGTCCAGTTGCGAGGATTTTTGTTCTATGTTGAGGTGTAATCTATACTGAAGGCTATGGTCTTTGATCTTCATTAGTAAGTGCTTCAAGTCCTCTTCACTTTCAGCAAGCAAGGTTGTTTCATCTGCATAACGCAGGTTCTTAATGAGTCTTCCTCCAGTCCTGATGTCCTGTTCTTCTTCACATAGGCCATCTTCTCAGATTATTTGCTCAGCATACACATGGAATAGGTGTGGTGAAAGGATAAAACCCTGACGTACACCTTTCCTGACTTTACTCAGGAACCCTTGTTCTGTCCAAATAACTGCCTCTCGATCTATGTAAGGTTCCTCATGAGCACAGTTAAGTGTTCTAAAATTCCCTTTCTTCTTACCAGTGTTATCTGTAATTTGTTATGATCCATACGGTAGAATGCCTTTGTGTAGTCAATAAAACACAGGTAAACAGCCTTCTAGTATTCTCTCCTTTCAGCCAGGATCCATCCTACCTCAGCAATGATATCCCTGGTTCCACATCCTCTTCTGAATCAAGCCTGAATTTCTGGCAGCTCCCTGTTGATATACTGCTGCAGCCACTTTTGACGGATCTTCAGCAAAATTTTGATTGCGTGTGGTATTAATGATACTGTTCAATAATTTCTGTGTTTGGTTGGATCACCTTTCTCAGGAATAGGCATAAATATGGATCTCTTCCAGTTGGTCTTCCAAATTTCTTGGCATAGACAAGTGAGCACTTCTGGCGCTGCATCCATGTGTTGAAACGTCTCAGATGTTATTCCGTCAAATCCTGGAGCCTTGTTTTTCACCAATGCCTTCAGTGCAGCTTGGACTTCTTCCTTTAGTACGATCAGTTCCTGATCACATGCTATCAGATAGTCCTTTGTAAATGTAAAGAATAGTTGTTATAAGCATATTTTTTTTTTCCCAGCACACTTCTTTACATGGAAACTCCATACCATGACATTTCTGAGAAGGATTCAACATTAGTTTCTTATTTAGCCATTTTTGGCCACCTGCAATCTACCGAAATATTATATAAGCAGGTTTAAGAATAAAACCAGAAAAATATCACTAATATATATTCAGTCATTAGTTAATAATTCTGGATGGCAGAAACTTAAATATTTTTACCACTCTATCCCTACACCCTATAGGGTCGCTATGAGTTGGAATCAACTCAACGGCAACCGGTTTGTTTTGCTTTGTTCTTGGTTTATCCCTACACCTATAACAATGTTGAACACCTAGCAGGTAGTCAAGAAATATTTCTTAAATGCATAAATGAATGAATAATTGAATGGTCATTGGTTGAGGAATTACTGCTATTTGAAATACCATATATCTTCAAATCAAAGACATCAATTATAAGAAATAATTTAATAAAAATTTTGTAGAGAAAAAATTGAACACTGTTCCAAGTTAAAACAGAGAGGTTTATTAAGGGCTTAAGACAATTCCAATTGGGGAACTATGTAGCCCATTTATACAAGTATTCTTATGGGGTTAAAAGAGGAACCAAACCAAACGGAGGACAATTACAGGAAAATCAACGAATATTGTAATAATCAGACTCTGATCCATTACTGATTATTAATAGCATAGTGAGCAATTAAACCAAGTTTCACAGGATGTTTATACCATGATCACAAGATGATTACATGTTTTCTTTGTCTGTCTTGCAAAATATCTTGTTGGCAACAGCACCCAGACAGCACTCTTCCTGGGTACATGTATTTTGAAAGGTTCAGATGGTCACTTGGTTAAGACCCATTTGGACATATGGTTTCACATTCCAGTTTTTACCACCAAGGAAAAACATGTTTTTCTCAAAAAACGTATCTATTAGTCTAGAAATCCAGATTAAAATTAGACAGCATGGGCAGTGTATTATGGCTCTGTCTCACTGACTGCAATGAAAGTTGTCTTCTCCTGAGACAAAAGGCTTTCCAAAAAGGCAAATTCTGTGTATTGCTATATATGCATGTGTGTACATATATATATACTGATTAAAAAGTGAAAAAATATCACTCAGTATTGAAAAAATACAGTATATAAAATTACTTAATCCTTATAAAATTATCTGAGATGGCTTTCTTCTCCCTTACGATTTCAATGATTCCTAGATAATGTGATTACCCTACAAGCATCAGACAAAACATTCTGAGACTAAACTTTTAACGGAAATTGTGCCTCAAGCATGCTCTCTACATATATTCAACTGCCAACATTATCGACCTACACAAATTTAACAAAATTATTTTCAGCCACAGGGCAGAATACTCAGATAATATGGATTTACCTCAAGAGACCAAAGAGCGAGCTCAATCTCACCCCCTAGGATTGGTAGAGACATGTCTGCTCATATAGAGAAGCATCTTATAGCAAGGGCCACACTCTTCAGTGTATAAGAATTAGTTGGTGGCCAATTTCAAACTACAGATTTAGAGATCTCTCCACATTTCTCCGGCATTAAGGTCTGGGAAGTTTAAAAAGCCCCTCAGGTGGTTTGTGATACAGCCGATGTTACACAAATTTACAAAATAATCTTTGGGAACATTGACCTAAGAAGACAGCTGAGGTCTCAGTGAAGAATTTCTGGGGTCAGCATGGGAAATGTCTCTAAGCCATTTCCCTTTCATGGTAGTACTGAAGACACTGTAGAAAAAGCAAATACTGCTTGCTCTCACTATTCTTGTCCATTCAAGTTATAACAAAAACCTCTGAATGTTCACAGGACAAACTTTAGCAGAAAAGTTCCTCTTTTCTGTCAAGCCCTCCTAACATTTATCTTTAAATGCAGTAGCTTTCCCATATGCTTCCTGGAAAACTCACTTTCCGTGAATTCCGAGCAGGTAGCCACATAATCCTGCATCAAGGTATAGATGGTAACAAGTTCCAGACTTGAGCAGAAATGTTAAGTCTGGATTTTGTTGCACTCATGATCACTTCTCCCTCTCCCTTTGCCTTTCTACTTCAGTGAGCAATGTCTTCTTCCTTTTCTGTTTCCTTTGGCCCATGTCTCTAACCTACTCTAAATATGTTGTGGTCAATTTGATTCAAACTCATAGTGACCCCATGTCTTACGGAGTACAACTGCTCTACAGGGTTTTCTTGGCTGTAATTTCTACAGGAGGAGACCTCTGAGCCTTTCTCCCATGGCACCCCTGTGTGGATTAAGCCTGCCAGTCGTTAGGTTAATAAAAAAAAAAAAATTGAACGTAAACCGTTTGCACCACCTAAGGACATTCTAACCTATTCTACCTGAAGTCTAAACAAAAATATAGAATGAACAGTCACATTTTCCATGATTTCTCTTATTTTTTCAGTCAACCTTATCCCTTTTATCGTAGCAACCCTCCGTTTCTCCAAGGGCATCTGTCGTCCCCATCATGCGTTCAAAATGAGATGAATGTTGTTGAGCAATTGTAGCAATAGGTATGAGTGGAATATATCAG
Organism: Elephas maximus indicus; assembly: GCF_024166365.1. Lineage (NCBI taxonomy): Eukaryota > Metazoa > Chordata > Mammalia > Proboscidea > Elephantidae > Elephas > Elephas maximus. The sequence continues at coordinate 32,291,931 of NC_064828.1, read as the reverse complement.
GACTATGTGATCAAAGACAAAAATTGCTTAAGCTAATTCCCAGCTAATAATAGATTTTATTCACAGGGCTAATCTTCAAGGACTCAGAAGCTGTGCTTCAGGGAGTTAGATTTGCCCAATTGTATTAATCAAAAATCAGTCAGAAAACCAAAAACAAATCCAAATATTTTAAGTAAAAAGAAATTCAATACAGAAAATTAGACAAACGACCATTGAAAGGGCTGATGAAGCAAAGATGAAAAAGACTTGAAACAGGCAGCCTCCCTTAGCCCTTCTAAGGGACACACCTACTCTGGCTTATCTTCCTACACTGAGCAGAATAGGCCACACATTCTTCTGAAGTTCTCCTTGACAAGATAACCACAGGATGGCCGTTGCTGGCCTCAACCAGTTTTAGCAGGTTTTCAATATCATCTTAACACTTTAAGTGACCTATTAGCTCATTAAGTGCAAAATACACGTAAACATCCCACCTCTGGGTGGAGATTTAACATGCCAGTGAAGGAAAATCCTCCTCTTCCTCCATCCTGGGAAATTGGAACCATTCTCTGAAGAAAATGCAGTCATGCTCAAGCTCTTGGTGCCTGCCTCCATGTCAGTCAGTCTTGAATATTCGTGATAAATTTGCATTTCCTTTTCTGCTTGCCATAAAACCCCACCTCTCCAAGCTGCCTTTCAGTAGTCTTGTTCCTTTCCTTCTGCAACGAAATAAAGGTGCCTTTCTTCTCTCCCACCTCTACCTGTGAGTTATGATGAGTTGTGCCAAGCAAAATCTGGGGTTTCCACCCGGCAACAGACTAATTATAGGAAATCCTAAAGTACAAGGAAATTCAACTGCCTGCAACACCAAAGTGGGTTATTTTTAGGAGAAAACCCAGAGGTAAAACAAAGCCACTTCTGGTGCCTAACCACAGTCCTGCAGAAGAGTCACAGTTTCTCCTCTTCCACTTTCCTAATCTCTCACAAATGCCTCTCATTTACAGAAGGTAAACAAGATGATAAAAGTGTTGTAGGAAATGCAGATAGGGGCTTCTCTCCAGAGAGAAACAGAGTTTTAATTCTTGTGGAATCCAAGGAGGTTGACATGACTTTGAGCTTTGAGCCTTGAATATCGGCCTCCTAAAAGTCAACTTGAAGCCAAACAATGGTCTAAATTAATTAGTGAAAAATGTTTGTCATAGGCATTGGCCTCTTTTGAAAGAATTATCTATGTGCAGTTTCGACAGAAACTCCAAAGATCAAACTAGAGCTATGTTTTAGGCTAAATTAGTAATTATCTTAATTGTTTTCCAAGACAATACTGTATGAAATCTTTCCTGACCACAATTGTTTTATCCACTCTATTCCGGTCCTTTTTCCTTGGCAATTACTATCGATGAGATGGGGTACAAGAATCTCAGTAGCAGTGAGGTATACTGCTTGAAGCTGGAGCTCCAAAGACTCCACCTGCTTAGTGTACATTATAGATTCCTGAGTAATTCTTACTGAATGCAATAAAAAAATTTTTGAGGAATCACTGGATTGGGAGATCATGATATCCAGAAGGTTGAGACTTCCTTTTTTTTAATAGTGGCTCTGGTTTTCTGTGCTGTGTCTTAAAATAACCATCCATACTCTAATTAATGTAAAACTGAGAGATTTATTGAATGAAAAGAGACACCTTGAGCTGGAAATAGTCTGAACTACTTCCAGCAAAAAAAAAAGAATCCAGTAATTCAAAATTGCAACTGAGCAGTGCGTTTTATAGGCGGGGAAACGATGTATATGAAACACATTACTTGATTGGTACTTACAAGCTTAGATTATGAAAGACAATACTTGATTGGTAGTTCATTTTAAGGCAGGACTTCCGGTGGCAGAACTCGTGAAAATAGATTCCTGTAGCTAAACTTGTAAGGAGGACTTCCTGTGCCAAGCTCTGTAAGGCGGTTGGCTTAAAAGGTATATATTCTTTAATTAGTTACAGTATGGCGATTACACGGGTATGTGACAGGGAGGCGTGGCAGTGTAGTTATGTCATTGTTACAGGACATTCATCTCTTAGAAACATTATGAAAGATGGCTGCGTCTAGGGTGAAAAGAAAATCAGCAAACAAGGAATTGCACCCAATCCTCACACTGGCCATTTCAGATCTTATTAGGTACCTCTTTTTTTTTTTTTTTTTAATTCCCTTACACAACTGCATTATTCCATCAACTTTTTCTAATAGAAAACTGCATTTTCAAGAACCCCCTCCCTTTTATGGTTCTGAGTTAGTATGTGGGACAAAGAACTAGGTTTCATCTTTACCTCTGGTTTTTGAAAATAACCCTTGGAATTTCTTTAGCAATCAAAATGTCTTTGTTTTTCTAAAACATGCAGGAAACATTTAAGCATGTGCAAAGGAGTACCCTTGCAACAGGCCTCTGGAAGGGATGAGACATAATGAAGTCAGTCACACAAATTCACTGAATCATGCATATGCATGAAGTCCCAATGACTAAGGAACACTGGACCTTGGAGCCTCCTCTCTTGGGGCTTCTTGGATTGGTAGGAATATCCATACACAGGAGAGGGTGTGGCATATCCCCAGTATGATGGAAGACCCATGCCTGAAACTCTCCCAGACCTAGTCTGATGTATCTCTTCGCTTGTATCCTTTCTGGTTATAATAAGCGGCTAACTGAAAGTGTAGGTAAAGTTGTTGGATGCCGTGGAGTCAATTCTGACTCATATTGACCCCACTGCCGTGGAGTCAATTCCGACTCGTATTGATACCATATGAAAGGGTAGCCCCAAAGGGTTTTCTTGTCTGTAATCTTTACAGAACCAGACTACCACATCTTCTCCTGTGGAGCAGCTAGGTGGATTCCAACTGCCAACTTTTTGGTTAACAGCCAAGCAATTAACGGTTACGCCATCAGGGCTCCTAAAGCGGGTTCCACTGTATAATGGTAAGCACTCTGGACTCTGAATCCAGCTATCCAAATTCATGTCTCAGTGGGACCTTTCCCTTGAGCCCTGGTAGTGTAATGTTAAAGTGCATAACCTAAAGATTGGAGGTTCAAACTCACCCAGTGGCTCCACAGGAGAAAGATCTGGCAACCTGTTCTCACAAAGATTACAGGCTAGAAATCCCAATGGAGCAGTTCTGCTCTGTCTCATGGGGTTGCTATGAGCCAATATTTACTTGACAATATCTTACAACAATTACATATCTTGTTTGGTAAGATGTCTGTTCAGATGTTCAAGTAAGGTAATGTTGTTAGATGCTGTCGACTCATCTCCAACGCATCCCGACCCTATGAACAACAGAACGAAACACTGTCCCATGCTGTACCATCCTCACCATCATTGCTATGTTTAAGCCCATTGTTGCAGCCACTGTGTCAGTCCATCTCATTGACGATCTTCCTCTTTTTAGCTGACCCTGTACTTTACCAAGCATGATGTCCTCCTCCAGGGATTGGTCCCACCTGATAACATGTCCAAAGTACTTGTGACTAAGTCTTGCAATCCTCCCATCTACAGAGCATTCTGGCTGTATTTCTTCCAAGACTGCCTGGTTGTTATGCAGTGGATTCTGCTAGTCTCTTGTGCCTGGTGCACACTAGAGGGTCCCTCATTTGTCTGGGCTTAATAAAAATCTCTTTTGATTAAATTTGAGTCTGGGGTCTTTTTCCTCCATGACAAATGTCATTCTACGTATCTGCTGCCTAGCACCACATCTGAACCAAATCTCTTAGATTGAGTTCTTCCAGAATCCTACCATGACAAAAGGACTTAAGAGCAAGTAGTTTATTTAGGAAATTCAAAAAACACAGTTAGGGAAGAGGGGGTGTGATGGTTAAGATTCTGTGTCAATTTTGCTGGACCATGATTCTTAGTGGTTTGGCAGATATTATGTAATCATCCTCTATTTTGTGATCTGATCAGCCAATCAGTTGAAAGGGGAGTTTCCTTGGGGCTGTGGCCTGCATCCAATATGCAGTATATAGATGTTCTGGCAAAGCTTGCTCCCTCTCGATCCTGGATCTGAGTCATTATCCTCTCATCTCGATCTTGGGATGTGAGCCAGCAGCCTGCCACCTTCCATGCAGATTTGGGGATTCTCCATCTCCTGCAACCATGGGAGTCAGGAGAAGCCTCCAGACTGATGCCAGACACATGGAATTGGGACTTGCCAGCCTCCACAACTGCATAAGCCATTTCCTTGAAATAAATCTCTCTATATATGTATTTAAGGAGCCCTGGTGACTCAGGGGTTAAGAGCTAGGCTGCTAAACCAAATGCCAACGGTTTGAAACAGCCACTCCGTGGGAGACAGATGTGGCAGTCTGTATATTTATGTTTATGTGTGTGTATATATATATTTCACTGGTTTTACTTCTCTAGACAACCCAGCTGAAGACATCTGGTAATAGGACATGAATTTGGGAGACACAATTCAATACATAACAGTCCATTCTTTAGCCCCCCAAAATTCATGTCCTTGCCACATGCAAAACACCTTCACTCCATCACATCATTTCAAAAGTCTTAAATCAACTCCAAGTCCAAAATCTCATCTTCTGAATCATATAAATCAAATATGGGTGAGACTTTAGGCATACTCTATCCTGGGGCTAAATTACTTTTCATCTGTGAACCTATAAAATCTAGAATACAAGTTATCAGTTTCCAAGCTACAATGGTAGAACAGGCACAAGGTAGACATTTCCATCACAAATGGGAGAAACTGGAGGGAAAGAAGGGATAATGGGCACCAAGCAAGTCCAAAACCCAGCAGAACAAATTACATTAGTTCTCAAGGCTTGAAAACAATCCTCTGTTCTCTGAGACCATCTGGGCAATGGCCCTGTCTTCCAGACACTGGGTGTTGGCCACACCTCTGGTTTCTGGGTAGAGCTTCAGCTCTGCCTTCCAAGCCCACTGAGATGACAACTCTGCCCTCTCTGCTTTGGTCAACCCCATTCTCCCAGTCTATCTGAGTGGCAACCCCACCCCTTGACCCCGGCAGGCCCCATTGCTCTGCCCCTTGGGCATGGCAGCCCTATCCCGTCAGCTTTGAGCAGCGGCCCTATCCCCATGGCACTCATGAATGGCAGACCCACACTCTGGAACTGAGTTGGTGAAGATCTGACTCTTAAACCTAGGAGGCTGTGACTCCACCCTTTGAAACCAATGCACCCCTACTTTCCATGCTCCTTCCAACAGTTCTGCTGATCTCCAAGCTGCTCCAGAGATGGCACTTTTCTTTTCTTGAAGGACAACAGATGTAAGTTCTTTGGTCTGTTTCCTGCCAAAATCCAAGAGGCAGACAGCTTTCTGTCCTTTTTTCCTGTTTCTGTTCCCTTGAGTCTAAACCAATGGTTTTTCTGCTGTGGTAGTTGGTTAGATCCATCAGTCACAGATTTAATCGCTTCAACAAAGATTCTGTAGCCATGTACTTGGTGAAAATTCTAGGACATGTGTCCTTCGTTTGTACAACAGAATTTTCCTAATCCTTAAGTTTTGTTTCCATTTTCCATAGTTCAAGTCCATCTCTTTCTTCTCGGATTTTACTATAAGCAGCAAGGAGAAGCCACACAACCCCTTTAAGATCTTGCTTAGACATCTCCTCAATCAACTATTCAAGTTCATCACTTACAAGTTTTACCTTCCACCAAACATTTGAACATAATTCCAACAAGTTCTTTGCCACTGAATAAAAAGCATCACCTTTTCTCCATTGTCCAATCGCATGTTCATCAGTGTCTTTTAAAGCCTCACCAGAAGCACATTTAGTGCCCATCTTTCTAGCAACATTCTGTTACTGGCATCGTATGTATTCTCTAAGACGATAGAGACTTTCTCTACAGCTCTCCTCACTCTCTTCTGAGCCCTCTCCAGAATTCCCTCTGATGTCCACAATTCTACCAGCAGTCTCTTCAAGACAATCTAGGCTTTTATTATTAGGCACGTTAAAAACTATCAGCGTCTCCCATTACCCAATCTCCAAATCACTGCCACATTTTCGGTATCTGTTAGAGCAGCACCCTACTCCCAGTCCAGAATTCAGCCTTAGTTATCTAGTGCTTCTGTATCAAAAATACCAATACCATAAGTGGATTAAAAAAAAAAAAAACCCGTACCAGTTGCCATCAAGTCTATTCTGACTCATAGCGACCCTATAGGACAGAGTAGAACTGCCCCATAGGGTTTCCAAGGAGCACCTGGTGGATTTGAACTGCTGGCCTTTTGGTTTGCAGCTGTAGCTCTTAGCCACTACACTATCAGGGTTTCCACAAGTGGATGGCTTTAACAAATAGAAATTTATTTTCTCACAGTTGAGGAGACTGGAAGTCCCAATTCAGGGTGCTGCCTCTAGGGGAAGGCTTTCATTCTGGAGAAGAGTCCCTGTCTCTTCTGAGAAGTCCCAATTCAGGGTGCTGCCTCTAGGGGAAGGCTTTCACTTTCTGTCAACTCTGGAGGAAAGTCCCTGTCTCTTCTGAGCTTCTGCTCCTGGGCAATCTTTACGTGGCTTGGCATCTCTCCCCCCGTCCCCGACCCCACTTGTCTACTCTGCTTTTTTTATATTTTGTAAGAGATTGACTCAAGACATAAAAAAAAATTTTATACCCTACACTAATCCTGCCTCATTAACATAACAGAAAAACCCATTCCCAAATGAGATTATAACCACAGGCATGGAGGTTAGTTTTACAACACATATTTTTGGGGGACACAATTCAATTCATAACAGGTGGTGCGATACAAACACTATGAAGTGTTCACAAGGATGTGAGAAAATAGAGGTGCTTTTATGATGCTGGTGAGGATGAATATTGGTAAGAATGCTTTAGAAGACAATTTGGCAATAGCAAGCAAATTTCTTAAAATGCAAATCATATAAACAAAAATTCAACTTCCAGGTGTATAACATAGAACATTCTGCACCTGAATATAATGAAGCATTTATAATTATATCCCAGTAGCATTTTTATAATAATAAAAAACTGGAAACATCCCTTGAGTAAAGATATAGCAAAACCTTTTGCCCTTCTACATGGAAAAATTAAGGTAACTTTTTAACCTCTGTTTCTCTGGAAACCTGATAAAGGTGACGGGTCAGCTGCATTGCTAGGTAACATTGCATATGGTAAACATGACCCATAGTTGACATACTGCATCTGGACTGTTAATGAACTGTAAATATTTGAGAAGAAGCCACACCTTTGGGACAGTGAATTTTTTAACCGTTTCAGGAGATATCAGTTCCTATTTGAGGCATAGGGTTTCTACTTCTGGGTGGCCTGTAAGTCTTATTCCCTTAAACCTGAGCACTTGGCATGTAGGGGAGGAGTTGCAAAAAGAATAGTACTTGAACTCTCGTGTAAACAGCTGAAGAGACTGACTTTAAAAACATTCCTGGGATCCTGTGTTTCCTGTCCTTTGTTCTTCTTAGGGAAACTAATACACATGTGACCAATTGAGCTTTATACATCTGATTGATTAGTTGAGCCTAAGACAACCACTGGTGGCAATGCACAAAAGCATATACCATATGTCCCCATCAAAAAGGGGCATATGGTATATTTATAAAATAGAATACTACACAAAAGTAATGAAGTATATCTACATGTATAATTTTTTATAAATCTCAAAAGTATTTTATTGAAAAAAGCAAGTTCACAATTATACATACAATGGAATATCATTCATGTAAATTTTAAAAAACAGAAAGCACAGCACCACACATTGTTTACGGTAAACGTATATATGTACTGGAAATACTTAAAAACGGACCTAAGAAACAATTTTCATAAGTTTGTCTTGGAACTAAGTGGAACTGAAGTGAATAATTAAAGGGATGGTAATTTTATCTGTAACGTTTTATTTCTTTTTAATTCCAAAGCTTTACATTTGGATATAACTTTATATTTATTGGATAATGTAATATTAATTTTTTATGTTATAATTTGCTCATGTCGTATAATTGTGGTAGAACAACTGGGGATTTCTACTCTCTCATTAGTATATTTATGTATTATGTAAAGTTTTTCACAATTACAAAATGACCGTATAAATAAAGCTACTTTGATTTCTCAGGCAAGACTGAGGGTGTGAGCGAGCATGGGAAATTCTTTCCTCAGAACTCGGGGTCTTGCCAGGACTTATATGTCCTCAATTTTCAGCTTTAGTTTGGAATTGAAAGTGTTAAAAATGATCAAAACACTAAGAAACTAAAACATAAGGTTTATTCTGAGCAGTCATTCTGTACGCATGCAGGGAGATCATTTTGTTTATAAAAACAGATGGTTCAAAGTAGCCTAGTTACAATTATTAAAAATATATATAAATAAACTTTTGAATTAGCTCAAAGAATAATACAATATTTGATTGTTTCATACCTTAATAAACAATTTGCAGACTGGAGGAGTGAGAATCTCCCTGCATGAAGGAAAATGAAAAAAAAAAAAAAATGCTCCCAAGGATTGGAAATTTCACCGGAGCTTAATTTTTTTTTTCAATGAATACTAGTTTCCATGGCAACCAAATACTTAATGGTCACTGGGTTAACATTAAAAAGTAACTCCTGAAAATTTGGCCCTTTACCAGTTTGTAGTTATGGGAACTCTTGAAATTAAAATTAAGGAAGCACACAGTCTTTTTTATTAAATCTCGAGGTAATGAATTTGATTGACTACCCTTTTCTAGCCAGAAAAGACAAACCTACAATGCTGTGGAGCAGTTTCTGGTGAGAACAAAAACAAAAAAACAAGTCAATACTTTTCAAGTTTAGGCCAGGCTTTTACAGTTAATTTTTGGTCTCATGGCTAAGAAAAACCCCTTAAAATCAAAGTAAGAGATCCGTAAATTGTTTTGTTTTGTTCTTTCTTTCACAAAAGAAACCAGCATCTCTCTTCACACATACTGGTATAAAATACCCACTTGTGATCATTTTGGGCCATGCAACTGAGTTGGTGACCCTTGATTTCCTAAGGATAATCAGCCTCTCAGAGGTAGCAGAATCTAGTCTGAAGAACAAAACAGATTTAAATAAGCATAAATTTATTAGGAATGATTTTACGTCTCTTATGCTATTTCCAGCAGTCCTTCAAACATATATACCACGAATAGTCATTATCACTGTGACTTCAGAATAATGCTGATCCCCACCGGTGTCCCCTTTAGCGAAGGTAAATCATTGGCCACAATCCATTGTTATTCTCTATATCCTTGGATTCCTGAAGTTTAATCTCTTACTCGACATCAAGAAGTACACAACTAAAAAGCCTAACTCCCCTTCCCTTTACTTTCCTTCAAAGCCACCATTAACCTCAAAGGCTTCAGGCACTTAGGATATAAAATATTCTTATAGGTTTTTTTTCATCCTAATCAGAGGAAAGTCATGGATCTATTGCATACCCTTTGACCTTTATGTCCCATCACAACCCTTAATCAATGTATCTGCAGGGACTAAGCATTGCTAAACTTAGCATATCATTATTTATAGCAATGTTAAACATATGAGAATCAATATCTAATATTCCAGCTGTGTAAACATAGAAAAATAGGATAAAAAAGGTGAAAAAATGAAAGCATTTTAGAAAAATTGGTAAAACTTACTATCCTACCAATTTTGAACATTTCTGAAGTGAATTTGCAGAAATTAAGATATGAAAAGAATACCCCATACCCATCTAGTCGATTGGGACCCATGATGACCCTATACGACAGAGTAGAATTGCCCCAGAGGGTTTCCAAGGAGTGGCTGGTGGATTCAAACTGCCGACCTTTTGGTTAGCAGCTGTAGCTCTTAACTACTGCTGCCATCAGGGCTTCAAGAAAAGAATACGAGCCTATTTTTATAAATGGGAAAAATAAAATAAGCTTTATTTTAAAATAAGTGGAATTTGACATCTAAAGCTAGTGTCTCTTCTCTCCTTAACAGTCCTTAAAGAATACTTAGACTATAAAAACTCATGAAAAGGTTTACACACAAAAAGAAAAAATCTTTCATGGTTAAATGGAGGCGGGGGGAGGGAAAAACACTAAAGGAACAATAGATAAGTCGTAACTTTGGTGAAGGGTAAGACAGTATACACTACCGGGGAAGCCAGCACAATTTGTCCAAGGAAAGGTCATGGAAGCTCCATAGACACATCCAAACTGCCTTGGCTGAGGGCTGTGGGGGTCTCAGGGAATATCTAGCTCAATTGGCGTAATTTATAAAGAAAATATTCTACATTCTACTTTGGTGAGTGGCATCTGGGGTCTTAAAACCTTGTGAGTGGCCATCTAAGATACTTCACTGGTCTCACACCATCTGGAGAAAGGGAGAATGAAGGAACCCAAAGACACAAGAGAAAGACTAGCCCTAAGGACTACTGGACCTCAAGTACCACAGCCTCCACCAGACTGAATCCAGCATGACTAGAATGGTGCCTGCCTACCACCACTGACTGTTCTGACAGGGATCACAATAAAAGGTCCCAGACAGAGCTGCAGAAAAATGTAGAACAAAACTCTAACTCACAAAAATAAATAAATAAATAACAGACTTACTGGTCTGACAGAGACTGGAGAAACCCCGAGAGTATGGCACTTGGACACCCTTATAGCTCAGTAATGAAGTTACTCCTAAGGTTCACCCTTCAGCCAAAGGTTAGACAGGCCCATAAAACAAAACAAGACTAAATGGGCACACCAGCCCAGGGGCAAGGACAAGAAAGCAGGAGGGGACAGGAAAGCAGGTAATGGGAACCCAAGGTCTAGAGAGGGAGAGTGTTGACATGTCTTGGGGTTGGCAACCAATGTCACAAAACAATTAAAAAAAAAAAAACACCAAACCCACTGTTGATGAGTCGATTCCAACTCATAGCAACCCTATAGGACAGAGTAGAACTACCCCATAGAGTTTCCAAGGAGCGCCTGGTGGATTTGAACTGCCAACCCTTTGGTTAACAGCCATAGCACTTATCCACTGCACCACCAGGGTTTCCCACAAAACAATATGTGTATTGTTTAATAAAAAACTTGTTTGCTCTGTAAACCTTCATCTAAAACACAATTTAAAAAGTTTAAAAAAGAAATACTAAGGAATTTGAATTATTCATTCCTCCTTCTGCAATATTTGTAATAATTTACTAAAATCCACAAGAGCATGCCATATGTAAGCCATTCGCCATTCCAATAAATCTTCTCCCTTCTAAATGGGGGCATCGAAAAATGAGGGAAAATAACCAGCTCACTGTGGAACCAGAGGAAAGATTAAAGGAAAACCATTCCAAAATTACCAAGTTAGGAAGACAGTATGTTTGCAAGAAGGAGAGAAACCCGCAAAAGGAGCCCACCTTTTGTTTTGGGTTATTTAAAAATTGTGAATGAAAAACAGAACTGCCCCGTGCCATGGCACAATTCCTACATCCAACCATTTAATGTTTATCAGTCCCATAATAGCTCAGCAAGTCCCTGCATGATACAAACACCACAATAACTACCATGTCAGAATCCAAAATCTTTCTGATGCAGTAAATTTCAGGGACTAAGAGAAGTTCCTTTTTGGAACAAATCCTCCCTACTGTCTCAGGAGGTTTGTGTTCAGCTCCCCCTGCAGTCCAAAGCACTGTGTCACTCACAACACAAAAGTACTCAGCTGAGTCGTCCCAATGAGCAGAGTGTTTCCTCAGGTTGAAGGAAGATTCACTCTTCCTAAATTCAGCCTCAAAACCTTTGATGCCTTTAACCAGGGGGTTGCCTGAAATGTACTTGAGGAGAAGCTGGAGGCCTTGGCTGGGGTATTGAGCGTACCAGAAGAGATTAGGAGTTGCGCCATAAGAGTAATTGCATCTCAGCTCCAGTGAGGCTCCTTCAGAGACAGACACAGGACCATCAGGCTGGGTCACTGACTGGGCTCTGGCCTCTCCTGCAAAGTCAATGTCACACCAGTGAATACAGTGCAGACTTCACTATGAAAACGATTTCCAATCAGAGTCTGTGGAACTAGGGATTATAATAAAATTTTACTCACTCAGGGCAAAGATCATTCCCAACACTGGGATGAGGAACAGGAGCATGGCTGGGCAGTGGAGACACGGCAGGCTCTTTTCTGAAGATGTCCCCTGAGCAGGCAGTAAAGTGGCTGCAGAATCTAAGCTCTCAAAAATAGGAGCTGTCAGGAAGGTTAAGCTGGACAGGTTCTTTGCTTAGATAAAAATACAAAAACTGTTGAGATGAACCTAGATGTTTTGTGACCTCTGATTCTTGTCCCTATCAGCAAAGAATTCAGTGGGAGAGTTCTTCAGCCCTTTGCAGAGAGGGAGAAGGGGCTGAGCCAATGACGCTGATCTTCCACAAAAACCAAATCTCTAGTTTGTGCAGCATCGCCCTCTAGAGGCCAGGAGCAGAACCAAGGATGCAAAGTCCTCACACAAGGCTCATTAGTGTTTTCCTTCGATTTTCTAAGATATTACATTAAAACTGCCACATAATATGTTTCTTCCTTCCAAAAATTATGATGGTGTTTTCTTCTCTTGGCTTTGCCCTTATGGCAAGCACCAGATGTGGGGTAGGACAGCACTGAGACAGGAGGCTAAGACCGGGGAAAAAAAACCTTTCTTACCCTGTGTGCTGGACTAACTTCCAGTCCAGTTCCCTGAGGAGAGAGAGATTGATAACAGGATATCTGCTGAAGTCTCAGTAAAACAGCATATAACCTGCCCAGCCAAATGTTGAAACAAACGCTTAAAATCCGTACTAGGGGGGCGGAGCCAAGATGGCGGACTAGGCAGACGCTACCTCGGATCCCTCTTACAACAAAGACATGGAAAAACAAGTGAATCGATCACATACATAACAATCTACGAACCCTGAACAACAAACACAGATTTAGAGACAGAGAACGAACTAATACGGGGAAGCAGCGATTGTTTCCAGAGCCTGGAGCCAGCGTACCAGTCAGGTACGGCACAAGCACAGAGATCTGCTCCACCCCCCTGAACTAACCCCGGGAGGGGGACCAGCCGGTTCCACGGGCAGCGTGGGACGCAGCTGGTAGGAGAAGTCCCCGGGAGGCAGTGACTGATCTTGGAGCAGAAAGAGCAGCATCCGAGCCGGGGAACCGTCCTGCAGGGATTTGGACTGGATGCAGGCGGCTTCATTAACATCTGAATAGCCTGAGCCAGAGGGAGAACTCTGATAGGGATCTGACTGCAGTTTTTTTTTTTAGCGGATTTTCTGGAAAAACTAGTTTCCCAGTGATGGCTTGGAGACAACAATCCATATCAAACCACTTAAAGAAGCAGACCGTGACAGCTTCTCCAACCCCCCAAACAAAAGAATCAAAATCTTTCCCAAATGAAGATACAATCTTGGAATTATCAGATACAGAATATAAAAAACTAATTTACAGAATGCTTAATGATATCACAAATGAAATTAGGATATCTGCAGAAAAAGCCAAGGAACACACTGATAAAACTGTTGAACTCGAAAAGATTATTCAAGAACATACTGGAAAAATTAATAAGTTGCAAGAATCCATAGAGAGACAACATGTAGAAATCCAAAAGATTAACAATAAAATAACAGAATTAGACAACACACTAGGAAGTCAGAGGAGCAGACTCGAGCAATTAGAATGCAGACTGGGACATCTGGAGGACCAGGGAATCAACACCAACATAGCTGAAAAAAAATCAGATAAAAGAATTTAAAAAAATGAAGAAACCCTAAGAATTATGTGGGACCCTATCAAGAAGGATAACCTGCGGGTGCTTGGAGTCCCAGAACAGGGAGGGGGGACAGAAAACACAGAGAAAATACTTGAAGAACTCCTGACAGAAAACTTCCCTGACATCATGAAAGATGAAAGGATAGCTATCCAAGATGCTCATTGAACCCCATTTAAGATTGATCCAAAAAGAAAAACACCAAGACATATTATCATCAAACTCACCAAAACCAAAGATAAACAGAAAATTTTAAAAGCAGCCAGGGAGAAAAGAAAGGTTTCCTTCAAGGGAGAATCAATAAGAATATGTTCTGACTACTCAGCAGAAACCATGCAGGCAAGAAGGGAATGGGACCACATATACAGAACACTGAAGGAGAAAAACTGCCAACCAAGGATCATATATCCAGCAAAACTCTCTCTGAAATATGAAGGCGAAATTAAGATATTTACAGACAAACACAAGTTTAGAGAATTTGCAAAAACCAAACCAAAGCTACAAGAAATACTAAAGGATATTGTTTGGTCAGAGAACCAATAATATCAGATATCAGCACAACACAAGGTCACAAAACAGATCGTCCTGATATCAACTCAAATAGGGAAATCACAAAAACAAACAAATTAAGATTAATTAAAAAAAAAAATACACATAACAGGGAATCATGGAAGTCAATAGGTAAAAGATCACAATAATCAAAAAGAGGGACTAAATACAGGAGGCATTGAACTGCCATATGGAGAGTGATGCAAGGCGATATAGAACAATACAAGTTAGGTTTTTACTTAGAAAAATAGGGGTAAATAATAAGGTAACCACAAAAAGGTATAACAACTCTATAACTCAAGATAAAAACCAAGAAAAACATAACGACTCAACTAACATAAAGTCAAGCACTATGAAAATGAGGATCTCACAATTTACTAAGAAAAACGCCTCAGCACAAAAAAGTATGTGGAAAAATGAAGTTGTCAACAACACACATAAAAAGGCATCAAAATGACAGCATTAAAAACTTATTTATCTATAATTACCCTGAATGTAAATGGACTAAATGCACCAATAAAGAGACAGAGAGTCACAGACTGGATAAAGAAACACGATCCATCTATATGCTGCCTACAAGAGACACACCTTAGACTTAGAGACACAAACAAACTAAAACTCAAAGGATGGAAAAAAGTATATCAAGCAAACAATAAGCAAAAAAGAAGAGGAGTAGCAATATTAATTTCTGACAAAATAGACTTTAGACTTAAATCCACCACAAAGGATAAAGAAGGACACTATATAATGATAAAAGGGACAATTGATCAGGAAGACATAACCATATTAAGTATTTACGCACCCAATGACAGGGCTGCAATATACATAAATCAAATTTTAACAGAATTGAAAAGCGAGATAGATACCTCCACAATTATAGTAGGAGACTTCAACACACCACTTTCGGAGAAGGACAGGACATCCAGTAAGAAGCTCAACAGAGACACGGAAGATCTAATTACAACAATCAACCAACTTGACCTCATTGACTTATACAGAACTCTCCACCCAACTGCTGCAAAACATACTTTTTTTTCTAGCGCACATGGAACATTCTCTAGAATAGACCACATATTAGGTCATAAAACAAACCTTTGCAGAGTCCAAAACATCGAAATATTACAAAGCATCTTCTCAGACCACAAGGCAATAAAACTAGAGATCAATAACAGAAAAACGAGGGAAAAGAAATCAAATACTTGGAAAATGAACAATACCCTCCTGAAAAAAGACTGGGTTATAGAAGACATCAAGGAGGGAATAAGGAAATTCATAGAAAGCAACGAGAATGAAAATACTTCCTATCAAAACCTCTGGGACACAGCAAAAGCAGTGCTCAGAGGCCAATTTATATCAATAAATGCACACATACAAAAAGAAGAAAGAGCCAAAATCAGAGAACTGTCCCTACAACTTGAACAAATAGAAAGTGAGCAACAAAAGAATCCATCAGGCACCAGAAAAAAACAAATAATAAAAATTAGAGCTGAACTAAATGAATTAAAAAAAGAGAACAGAAAAACAATCGAAAGAATTAACAAAGCCAAAAGCTGGTTCTTTGAAAAAATTAACAAAATTGATAAACCATTGGCTAGACTGACTAAAGAAATACAGGAAAGGAAACAAATAACCCGAATAAGAAATGAGAAGGACCACATCACAACAGAACCAAATGAAATTAAAAGAATCATTTCAGATTATTATGAAAAATTGTACTCTAACAAATTTGAAAACCTAGAAGAAATGGATGAATTCCTGGAAAAACACTACCTACCTAAACTAACACATTCAGAAGTAGAACAACTAAATAGACCCATAACAAAAAAAGAGATTGAAACGGTAATCAAAAAACTCCCAACAAAAAAAAGCCCTGGCCCGGACGGCTTCACTGCAGAGTTCTACCAAACTTTCAGAGAAGAGTTAACACCACTACTACTAAAGGTATTCCAAAGCATAGAAAATGACGGAATACTACCCAACTCATTCTATGAAGCCACCATCTCCCTGATACCAAAACCAGGTAAAGACATTACAAAAAAAGAAAATTATAGACCTATATCCCTCATGAACATTGATGCAAAAATCCTCAACAAAATTCTAGCCAATAGAATCCAACAACACATCAAAAAAATAATTCACCCTGATCAAGTGGGATTTATACCAGGTATGCAAGGCTGGTTTGATATCAGAAAAACCATTAATGTAATCCATCACATAAATAAAACAAAAGATAAAAACCACATGATCTTATCAATTGATGCAGAAAAGGCATTTGACAAAGTCCAACACCCATTCATGATAAAAACTCTTACCAAAATAGGAATTGAAGGAAAATTCCTCAACATAATAAAGGGCATCTATGCAAAGCCAACAGCCAATATCACTCTAAATGGAGAGAACCTGAAAGCATTTCCCTTGAGAACGGGAACCAGACAAGGATGCCCTTTATCACCGCTCTTATTCAACACCGTGTTGGAAGTCTTAGCCAGGGCAATTAGGCTAGACAAAGAAATAAAAGGTATCCGGATTGGCAAGGAAGAAGTAAAGTTATCACTATTTGCAGATGACATGATTATATACACAGAAAACCCTAAGGAATCCTCCAGAAAACTACTGAAACTAATAGAAGAGTTTGGCAGAGTCTCAGGTTATAAAATAAACATACAAAAATCACTTGGATTCCTCTACATCAACAAAAAGAACACCGAAGAGGAAATCACCAAATCAATACCATTCACAGTAGCCCCCAAGAAGATAAGATACTTAGGAATAAATCTTACCAAGGATGTAAAAGACCTATACAAAGAAAACTACAAAGCTCTACTACAAGAAATTCAAAAGGACATACTTAAGTGGAAAAACATACCTTGCTCATGGATAGGAAGACTTAACATAGTAAAAATGTCTATTCTACCAAAAGCCATCTATACATTTAACGCACTTCCGATCCAAATTCCAATGTCATATTTTAAGGGGATAGAGAAACAAATCACCAATTTCATATGGAAGGGAAAGAAGCCCCGGATAAGCAAAGCACTACTGAAAAAGAAGAAGAAAGTGGGAGGCCTCACCTTACCTGACTTCAGAACCTATTATACAGCCACAGTAGTCAAAACAGCCTGGTATTGGTCCAACAACAGACACATAGACCAATGGAACAGAATTGAGAACCCAGACATAGATCCATCCACGTATGAGCAGCTGATATTTGACAAAGGACCAGTGTCAATTAACTGGGGAAAAGATAGCCTTTTTAACAAATGGTGCTGGCATAACTGGATATCCATTTGCAAAAAAATGAAACAGGACCCATACCTCACACCATGCACAAAAACTAACTCCAAGTGGATCAAAGACCTAAACATAAAGACTAAAACGATAAAGATCATGGAAGAAAAAATTGGGACAACCCTAGGAGCCCTAATACAAGGTATAAACAGAATACAAAACATTACCAAAAATGATGAAGAGAAACCCGATAACTGGGAGCTCCTAAAAATCAAACACCTATGCTCATCTAAAGACTTCACCAAAAGAGTAAAAAGACCACCTACAGATTGGGAAAGAATTTTCAGCTATGACATCTCCGACCAGCGCCTGATCTCTAAAATCTACATGATTCTGTCAAAACTCAACCACAAAAAGACAAACAACCCAATCAAGAAGTGGGCAAAGGATATGAACACACATTTCTCTAAAGAAGATATTCAGGCAGCCAACAGATACATGAGAAAATGCTCTTGATCATTAGCCATTAGAGAAATGCAAATTAAAACTACGATGAGATTCCATCTCACACCAGCAAGACTGGCATTAATCCAAAAAACACAAAATAATAAATGTTGGAGAGGCTGCGGAGAGATTGGAACTCTCATACACTGCTGGTGGGAATGTAAAATGGTACAACCACTTTGGAAATCTATCTGGCGTTATCTTAAACAGTTAGAAATAGAACTACCATACAACCCAGAAATCCCACTCCTCGGAATATACCCTAGAGATACAAGAGCCTTCATACAAACAGATATATGCACACCCATGTTTATTGCAGCTCTGTTTACAATAGCAAAAAGTTGGAAGCAACCAAGGTGTCCATCAACGGATGAATGGGTAAATAAGTTGTGGTATATTCACACAATGGAATACTACGCATCGATAAAGAACAGTGACGAATCTCTGAAACATTTCATAACATGGAGGAACCTGGAAGGCATTATGCTGAGCGAAATTAGTCAGAGGCAAAAGGACAAATATTGTATAAGACCACTATTATAAGATCTTGAGAAATAGTAAACCTGAGAAGAACACATACTTTTGTGGTTACGAGGGGGGGAGGGAAGGAGGGTGGGAGAGGGTTTTTTATTGATTAATCAGTAGATAAGAACTGCTTTAGGTGAAGGGAAAGACAACACTCAATACATGGAAGGTCAGCTCAATTGGACTGGACCAAAAGCAAAGAAGTTTCCGGGATAAAATGAATGCTTCAAAGGTCAGCGGAGCAAGCGCGGGGGTCTGGGGAACATGGTTTGAGGGGACTTCTAAGTCAATTGGCAAAATAATTCTATTATGAAAACATTCTGCATCCCACTTTGAAATGTGGTGTCTGGGGTCTTAAATGCTAACAAGCGGCCATCTAAGATGCAGCAATTGGTCTCAACCCACCTGGACCAAAGGAAAATGAAGAACACCAAGCCCACACGGCAACTAAGAGCCCAAGAGACCGAAAGGGCCACATGAACCAGAGACCTACATCATCCTGAGACCAGAAGAACTAGTTGGTGCCCGGCCACAATCGATGACTGCCCTGACAGGGAGCACAGCAGAGGACCCCTGAGGGAGCAGGAGATCAGTGGGATGCAGACCCCAAATTCTCATAAAAAGACCAAACTTAATGGTCTGACTGAGACTGGAGGAATCCCGGCGGCCATGCTCTCCAGACCTTCTGTTGACACAGGACAGGAACCATCCCCGAAGACAACTCATCAGAAATGAAAGGGACAGGTCAGCGGGTGGGAGAGAGACGCTGATGAAGAGCGAGCTAATTATATCAGGTGGACACTTGAGATTGTGTTGGCAACTCTTGTCTGGAGGGGGGATGGGAGGATAGAGAGAGAGGGAAGCTGGCAAAATTGTCAAGAAAGGAGAGACTGAAAGGGCTGACTCAAGACGGGGAGAGTAAGTGGGAGTAGGGAGTGAGATGTATGTAAACTTATATGTGACAGACTGATTGGATTTGTAAACGTTCACCTGAAGCTTAATAAAAGTTATTTAAAAAAAAAAAAAAAATCCGTACTAGGTTCTTTGGTTTGGTCCTATCATATTCCTCTTCTCTAATAAGAAGTGGAAATGCTGTTTTCCTTTAAAACGGAAACAATGTAATATCATCAAGTCTTCATTTTTAGCCATTAGAATATCTTAAGATAAAATTCAAGCATTTTATCCGCATCTAAAACCAAATACACATTTTCATTGCATTCAGGACCTGTTAGGTTTCACTGGAAATATAAAATCATTAAAATGACCGACTGGCATGAAGTTTGATGAATCCACACACCTAAGTTCAGCACCTGTTATAAACCTGTATCTTTAGCAGACACTGGTGAATAATAAGGAATGCACAGTGCAGGAAGTTTGCCTTCAAGGAGTTAAAACAAAAAAAAATTTTTTTTGTTGTTGTTCTTAGGTGCCGTCCAGTCAGTCCCAACTCACAGCGACCCTGTGTACAACAGAATGAAACACTGCCCCGTCCTGCACCATCCTCACAATTGTTGCTAGGTGCGAGCCCATTGTCTTAGTCACTGTGTCGATCCATCTCATTGACTCTCTACCAAGCATGATGTCCTTCTCTAGGGTCTGTTCCTCCTGATAACAGGTTCAAAGTACATTAGACTAATTCTTGTCATCCACGCAGCATCCCCTTGTCTTATTCGAACAACTGCCTTTTGGTCTATGTACATGTTCCACATGAGCACAATTAAGTGTTCTGGAATTCCCATTCTTTGCAGTGTTATCCATAATATGTTATGATCCACACTGTCAAATAAAAAAACAGGTAAACATCTTTCTGGTATTCTCAGCTTTCAGCCAAGATCCACCTGATATCAGCAATAATATCCCTGGTTCCACGTCCTCTTCTGAATCCGACTTGAATTCCCGCCAGTTCTCTGTCAATGTACTGCTGCAACTACTTTTGAATGATCTTTAGCAAAATTTTACCTATGTGTGATATTAATGACATTGTTTGATAATTTCCGCATTCTCTTGGGTCACCTTTCTTTGGAATGGGCACAAATATGGATCTCTTTCAGTCGTTTGGCCAGGTAGCCATCTTCCAAATTTCTTGACACAGATGAGCAAGTACCTCCAGCACTGTATTTGTTTTCTGAAACATCTCAACTGGTATTCCATCAGTTCCTGGAGTCTTGTTTTTTTGTCAGTGTCTCCAGTGCAGCTTGGACTTCTTCCTTCAGTACCACCAGTTCTTGAACATATGCTGGTTCCTGAAAATGGCTGAATGTCAACCAATTCTTTTTGGTACAATGACTCTGTGTAGTCCTTCCATCTTCTTTTGATGCTTCCTGAATCTTTCAATTTTTTGTCCGTAGAATCCTTCAGTTTTGCAACTGGAGGACTGAATATTTTTTCAGTTCTTTCAGCTTGAGAAGAGTTGAACATGCTCTTCCCTTTTGAATTTTTAACTCCAGCTCTTTGCACATTTCATTACAATACTTTACTTTGCCTTCTTGAGCCACCCTTTGAAATCCTGTTTAGCTCTTTTACTTCATCATTTCTTCCATTTGTTTTTAGTATACTCTATGTTCTATATATATATATATGGAGCCCTGGTGGTGAAGTGGTTAATATGTGTGAGTATGTGTGTGTGTATGTACGTATGTATGTACGTATGTGTATATATACATGTACGTTTCACTGGTTTTGCTTCTCTAGGGAACTCAGCCTAAGACACAGACAATGTTCTGCTGCTATCCATAAGGTTTTCACTGGCCAATATTTTCAGAAGTAGATTGCCAGGTCCTTCTTCACAGTCTGTCTTAGTCCAGAAGCTCAACAGAAACCTGTCTACCATGGGTGACCCTGCTGGTACTTGAAATACAGGTGGGATAGCTTCCAGTGTTACAGCAATGTGTAAGCCACCACAGTAGGACAAACTGACTGAGGAGCACCTTGAACTTCACTAGACAGTATTGAAGAATAAGGAATGCACAGCGCAGCAAGCTTCCCTTTAAAGAGTTATAATGAAAAAATACACACATAAGAATGATTAACTTATAAATGTACTGAAGACATACATGATCACAGTATAGACAGAGACCCCCATTTTACTTTAATACTTATTTCTGACTTTGCCTAATACGTGCTCAATTTTAAAACATGTAAACAAATAAAAGCAGCCAATTTTACTCATAATCTTCAAAGCTAAAGAAAATCACTCTTAAAATTCTAGTTTTCATACCTATACATGTCTTGTATAAATACATGTTTGGGATAATACATAAACAATTTGATAACTTTTTTAACTTATTATGTTGAATGCATTTTACGTCATTAGAAACATTTCAAAATCCTGATATTTTAAGGAATAATTCTCTCATATTGATACAGTATATTACATTTATCCATCCACAAATTTTTGAATAAATTTCTTTACCAGTTTTTTGTATTGTATTGCCATGAATATTTTTGCAAACATTTTTGACATTTCCTAAGGCTAGATTACCCAAAGTACAATTAGTTAAACAAAGATATGTTAATGTACTCCATACTGACAAATAATTTTTCAGAAATATTGAAATACTTAACAGTATTATCAACAGTACGCAGGGTCCTCTTAGTGAAAACCCTTAGGTCTCAACAGCAGGAAATCTATGCTTGTAACAATAAGATTTTTATTCAGTACCAGGAGAAAACAGCCTTTTTTTTTTTTTTTTTTTTTTTGCTTTGATGACTAGTGACTAGGAATCTTAGATTCAAACTTTGCCCTATTTTTAGTAATTTCACAAGTTTAATAGATAATGGATTTCTGTGACTGAAATTTATTCCTCACTATGTGTTGCAGTGGTAAAGAGCTCAGCTGCTAACCAGAAGGTTGGCAGTTCAAATCTACCAGCTGTCCCTTGGAAACCCTAGGGGGCAGTTCTACTGTGTCCCATAGGGTTGTGATGAGTCGGAATCAACTCAACAGCAATGGGTTTGGGTTTTTTGGTTATATTTCTCTCCCAATTTTATTTTCCATTTACCTTAATTTCCCGATCTATGTATTCCATTCTATATTTTTTATGTAACTTTATTAGCTACTTCAAATGCTTTGTGGAATATAACAAATAAAATAACAAAACAGGAAAAGTTCAAAATAAGGAAGAGGACTAGATGGTCCTTGGTACCAGCTGCTCTAATATTTTGCCAGGCTAAATGGATAGTGTAAGCAAAAAGAGAAAATATATTATTATACTTTAGAATGGTCATGGAAGAGCTTATAGACGTGGTGGGATTTGAGCTGGTCTTTGAAAAAGAGTGTAGCAGCAAAGATTCCACGTCAAATTTCCAGGCAATGGAAAAATATAAGCAATGACTTTGAGGTGGGAAGACAGAGATCATATTGTAGAAATAATAAAAAGACCTGTATGGTTGGTGAAAGTTAAGGCAGGAAATTAAAAGACTTTTTGTACTGAACATGTGATCATAAACACTCTGGAAGATAGAAAAGATACTCCTGTCTTTTTACGTTTGAGAATTACATAACAGGCATGATCTAACCAGCAAAACTGTGTCTTATGCCTTTGGGCTAAGAAAAGGCCATTCCGATACAACAGATAATAAAGTGACTAGGTTTTTCCACCTTACATTCTACACACAGCTTCCAGTAAAGTATGAGCTACTTTAAAATGTCCCTCACCCACAGCCTAAGCTTCCATGGCAAGAAGTGTAGCTGGGTGTGGGCTGCAGGGCCCTGGAGAGCACAGCTCTTCGCTGCACAGATGTAGAGGTTAAATCACTGAAGTGGGAAGCTGTGATGAATATGGAATTGTGCTTGACGGTGGCATTGAGAATTGCTGCTTATCTTCTCATGAACTTTTTGTCTTTAAGTCATGATGATCAGAGAGACAAGGCCTCTCCCAGGGTCCTGTTATACCACTTCAAATTGTTCAAGAGTCTCACTGTTGAACTGCAGTGATAGAGGTGGCTCTCTTCCCTCAGAGACTAAGGACTCTACTTTGCTTAGTCCTGTTCAGAAATGCAAATGCCATACCTAAAAGATTGGTCATCCAGTCTTAAATCCCCACAGTAAAAGCCAGATAAATTAGAAAAGAGATCTATTTTCTTCCCTCCTCCTACCTCCTATGAAATATTTTCTAGACTTCTGGTATTAAGCTCACTAAAACTCTCCACTAACTCACAACAAAAATAAAGCCAGAAAACACCTAGGGGGCTCTCAGATGTACCACCATTCTTCCTCTACCAAGTGCATTGCTGTTTGCTCTTCTGTATCTTTCTCTGCTGTATGAAACTGCTACATGGAAGGGATAGTCAGCTTGATTACCCAGCTCATCAGACACCAGATTTGGCTCTACCGTATACATTTCTAACACTCAAAGAGCCATGCTGTACGTGTGAGAGGAACATCAACAAGGCCACCTTGGAGTTAGATCTACCATTGCTTAAAACTTCTGATTAACTTCTTGTTCAGTTTCCTTCTCACTACTGGCAATGTGATCTATATACATCTACGTAAACTGATGTAGATTAAGCACCTACAATACCAAAACCAAAATCTATTGCCCTGGAGTCGATTCCAACTCATAGCAACCCTATAAGACAAGGTAGAACTGTCCCATAGGGTTTCCAAGGCTGTAATCTTGATGGAAGCAGAGTGCCACATCTTTCTCCTGCAGAGCAACTGGTTGGTTCAAACTGCCTACCTTTCAGTTAACAGCCAAGCAATTATTCACTGTGCTTCTAGGGCTCCTTCAACGGAAATGGCAAAAGAAAATCTCCATCTTTCCATGTATGTGGTCTCATGTAGGACTCTTCCTTCCTTACATCTCTTTCTTCCTTTAAGAACTTGTTATTTCTTGGCCTGAAACTTCCCAAGGAAAACACTTCCTCTTGTCCAGCTTGTCAGAGAGACATTAAGCATTGTGAAAAGAAAATTTCAATAAGATTCAAATTTGTACAAACTCATTAACTTTATTTAACAATTCATGAACTGAGGCATCATCTGTTCTAGAAAAAGAAGGGAGCTCTCAAGAGTGATACAAGGACAAAGGGTTTTTATAGACAACAGACACATAAGAACAAGGAGGTTGTACTGGGCAATTGCAGATTGGATGGCAGGCATTTTCCTTCCTTATTTGGGATTAAGGGGAAATTTTGAACTAGGTTAAACTGATTAGGCAAGTCCTAACTGGTTAGCTTAGGTTTCTGTTTCTGAGCAGATCAAGCATTTACAAGAAACAGAAACTTAGTTAGCTTTCAGTTTGCTGACATGGGCCCTAACACATGACTCAATCTAGTATAGTCAGGTTAAGAGCATATGCAACCGTATCTGCATGAGCTGAAACAAGGTCAAGGGACTAGAATATTATGCAAGAATGAACTCATCTTGAGATTTTACATTTTTTAAATTTTAAAATCACAAATTTCAGCCCACGTTGAGAATCAGGTGACAGGCTCTATGTTCACTCTCACCATGAAGCATCTTATGTGGGGCATGCTTACTTCTTGTTTTTCTGCTGTGTTCTTAGAGTAGAGTTGGATGGCTTTCATACCAGCTAGAGTGTCTGGTGTGGGTGGTAAGTGACAACAATAGTATACTAGCTCCTGGTCCCTAAACCAGAGTGGATCACTGCATCAGAGACTCAGCCGCCTGCCCCACCTGTGCTGCTCAAACTTTGTGCTGAGCTCCCCCTGCCGTTCCTCTCACTGTGTCACTCAGAGCACAGTAGTACACAGCCGAGTCTGACTCTTGGACTGAGGCTTTCTCCAAGTGGAAGGAAGATGCTTCTTTATCATATGTGGCTTCAAAACCTTTGTTGCTTCCCTTCTCGTTGGCCCTTGTGGCTTTCAGGAGAAGCTGCAGACCTTCATCCAGATATTGGACATACCAGAAAAGGGCAGGGTACCTTATAGTTGTGTAGGAGCAGTTTACAGCCACAAGACTCCCTTCAGAGAGGGCCACTTGGCCTTCTGTCTGGGTCACTGTGTCTCCATTGTTTCCTCCTAAAAAAAAATACCAATAACAGTTTCTGGTTACCTTGGGTATGATCTGGCTCTACCCTTTGGAGAAAATTGTGGCTAAAGATTACACTGAAATATTAGAACAAAAGTCTCTAAGCTTTAAGTGCCATTTTACTTACCAAATAATAAGAATAGCACAATCATTGATCCCTGAGAAGAGATCATTTTTAGAGCCTCTTGTGTCCGTGGGTTTTGACTGCTAAGTGTGAAGAAAGATTAAGGTCACAGTAAAAAGCTTAATGTAAAGCTCAGAAATTAAGCAGGAAACATCTATGTGTTAGGAAGATGCACCCCCTTGTGGGCAAGATACTAAACTTGGAGGATAGTTTAAAAGTCAGCCTTGTATTTTCACCTTTGGCCCTATTTCTAAGACACCTGTTAGCTATCAGTCCTTTCTAAATATAAAGAATAGTTGTTATATTCATAAGCATATTTTTTTCCCAGCACACTTCTCTACATGGAAGCTCTATACCATGACATTTCTGAGAAGGATTCAATATTACTTTATTTTCTTATTTAGCCATTTTTGCCTACCCTGTGATCTACTGAAATATTATACAAGCAAGTTTAAGAGTAAAACCATAAGTGTATCAATAGGTTCATTAATGGTTTAAAACAATTGAAATTGGGAAACTACATAGCCCATTGATAACGGAACCAGGTATATTTTTCACTTTTTAGTCTATAAATGAAAATGTTGATGAAACAAAGATGAAAAAGACTAATTCAAAGAGATCCTAAAGTACAATGAATCCAACCACCTGCAACACCAAAGTGGGTTATTTTTAGGAGAAAACCCAGAGGTAAAACAGAGCCATTTCTGGTGCCTAACCACCACAGCCCTGCCAAAGAGTCATGGCTTCTCCTTCTCTTCCACTTTCCTAATCTCACACAAATGCCTCTCATTTACAGAAGCTAAAAAACCAAACCTGTTGCCATCGAGTCAATTCCATCTCATAGCAACCCTATCGGACACAGAAGATTTGCCCCATAGAGTTTCCGAGGAGTGCCTGGTGGATTTGAACTGCTGACATTTTGGTTAGCAGCCGTAGCTCTTAACCACTACGCTACCAGGGTTTCCACAGAAGCTAAATTAGATGATAAAACTGTGGGATTGTGGGAAATGTAGATCAGGGCTTCTCTCCAGTGAGAAATGGAGTTTTATTTCTTGTGGAATCCAGATTTCTGGATTTCATGGGTATTGACTCACCCAAGTTATTGCCCTGACATGATCTTTGAACTTTCAGCCTTGAATACTGGTCTCCTAAAAGTCAACTGGAATTGAAACAATGGTTTAGATTAAATACTAGAGAATATTTGCCTTACGCATTGTCCTCCGTTTTAAGATAAACTGGTGATTATTTTGGTTATTCTTCAAGACAATGCTTTCTGAAATACTTCTTGACCACAGACTATTTTGTCAGTTCTATTCTGGCCCTTTTCCCATGGCAATGTATAATTACAAGCAATAAGGTGGGGTATAAGAATCTTTGGAAGTGAGACAGATAGGGTTAACTGTGCTGGCGGTAAAAAAGAGCTGTTAAAAGATTACCATCTAGAAGTTGGGTAAACAGGAACCACACCCTCTCAACAGGAGATAAGGCTGAAACAAACCGTGAATGATTTTCTCCCTCTTAGTGTTTTTCTAGTCCCTTCCCCCTTTACAGGCTCCCGCATGCGCAGAACAAAGTGTGGCCCCTATTTAACCTTCCTTAGCCCTCTGAAGATGGTGGTGCAGTGCCAAAGATCAGTGCGCTTGAGCTATGTCCCGTAATAAGTGATGCCAAGGGCTGCCGAGAGGACTCCATCTTGAATGTCAGCGGGTTCCCGCTTGGATTCCAGATGCCCGCACAGCCTAATTAACATGCCCCACCGTTCTGAGAAGTACCCACCCCTTGAAAGAAGCCCACTAAATATTCATTACACTGTTGTCTCAGCAGAACCCATATAAACCCTAGCCTTGCTTCCCTTTTCGAGTCAGTCTTTTGGAGAGGCTTAGATCCCCGCTGACCCTTTGCTTGACCCAAGCAAAATAAAGCTTGCTGAAGATAAAGTTTGTCCTTCGCATGTATTCTTACTCAGGAAAAGACAAGGACCCTTTGTGTCAGATTGGCAATTGGTAACAGAAGTTTTTTCTTCTTTCGAACATTTTTACTCCCCAGTGGAAATGTTACCCTGATTTGCAAGTCATATGTTAAATAAACTTCAATTGATTTCTATTATTGGCTTAATAACGATTTTTGTTTTAACAACAGCAAAACAAAAGAGTTTATAAAAGGGGACAAAGAAGATGTCAAGTTAACAATGTGCAACACAGCATACCAATGAACTAAGTCTAATATTAATGAGAAATAGTTTTAACCCTCCTGGAATTCAGATATCTGGGGTCCATGGAGTTAGGGGTGACCCACCCATGCCATTTACCCTTACATGTGCTTTTGAGCCTTGAAGAAACTGGTTTCCTAAAGTCATCTTTAAGTCAGACAATAGCCTAGTAAACAGCTTAGTGGAGGCTGTTTTGCCTTAGGAATTGGGCTCTTTTGAAAAATTATCTATATCAGTCAGTTTAGAGAAACATGAATTCCAGGATTTGACTGGAAGCTGTGTTTTAGGGTAAATCATTATTACAAAAATACTGTTCTGGCCCAGTTTCCACGTGAGTGCTAATGGAGTGGGGTATAAGAGTCTTTCGGGATTTTCTCAACCTTGGAACATTCTGACTCCCTATCCAAATGTTAACCCTATTTGCAAATCGTATAGTAAATAAACTTCTATTAATTTCTATTATTGGCTTAATATTATTTTTAACATCATAAGTAAAATGCAGTTTAAATGCAGACATATTAGTGAAGCTATGTTTTATAATCAGACAACCTCTATAATAATTAGAAAAAATACTGAGGCAGGCAGCCTCAGAGCCCAATCCTTCTTTGAATAACCTGCTCTAGTTTATCTTCCTACACCAAGCAGAATAGGCTACACATTCTTCTTCAATTGTCCTTGACAAGATAACCACAGAACGGGACATAGCATAGCTGGCCTCAACCAGTTTTAGTAGGTTTTCAACATCATCTTGGCACTTCAAGTGACCTATCAACTTATTAAATGAAAGAAAATATAAGCACCCCACCTCTGGGCTCAGACTTAACATGTAATGAAGGAAAATTGACCTCTTCCTCCATCTTGGAGAATCGAACCCTTATCTAAAGAAAATGGCTAGTTATTCCCAAACTCTGGGTGCCTGAGTGAAGATCAAACCTGAATATTCATGGTAAATTTATATTTCCTTGTTTTGTCTGATTTCTGTAAAAACCCTCCTCAAGCTGCCTGCGAGCAGCCTTAGAGGCAGCGGACCCAACTCTCTCCTTTTCTTTCTCGATGAAATAAAGGCACATTTCTACTCTCCCAGCTCGGCCTCTTGTTTATCAGCTGTAATGAGTTATGCCAAGCAGAAACTGGAGTTTCCACCCAGCAACAATGCTAGCTGAGTTTGGATTATGATCACCATAATGCTTCATAAATCGCCATTTAAATTTTTTGTTGCTTGCTCAAAATAATGTAACAAAATACAAAATAACCACCAATAGTGAAAAAAAGATAGGTTGTCTTCTAACATTACATGAGATTTTTAAAGCTTTAATTTCCTCACTTTGAGTTCTAAAGGTGTGTCATGAACATTTAGTCATTGCTCAGTAAATACTATTGAATGAGTGTGCAATAAATGACACAAGAAATGTTTTGTCACCGAGATGAAGAGTGATGCTCTGCTGTATTGTAAGGACAAATACAAATCGAAAATAAGAGGTTGTAATTCTCCCTATTGAAAAAAGGGAAGACCTTCTCCTCTTCCCCTGTTTTTTCAGAATTCACTTTAGATAACTTGTAATTGGACATTCTTTCCCTGTCTCTTTGAAAAGTATGTAAATCAAGGATGCTTCCTCAAAGAAATGGGAGTCATCTCTTTTGAAACGTAATGTCAATGAGCAGAAAAACTCAGACACTGTTTGAAATTAAAAGCAAAGAGGTTTATTAAGGAAGAAAACAATTTGCAAACTGGGGAAACACAGGGTCGAGAGGCTCTCAACCCAGTGCTTCAGTTTTCTGGAGCTGAGGAGAGATATTTATAATATTCTGATTGGTTGACCCCGCTTAGACTTGTCCAGGCTTGCCTAGGCATAGCCATATTCTGGACCCTCCCTGGGCTTGCCTGGATTTGTCTAAGCATAGGACTTGCCCAGGCTTGTCAAAGCATAAACCAAAAACCAAGCCCTCAAGTAGATTCCAACAAATAGTGACCCTATAGGACAGAGTAGAACTGCCCCATAGGGTTTCCAAGGAGCAGTTGATAGATTTGAACTGCTGACCTTTTGGTTAGCAACCAAGCTCTTAACAACAGTTCAACCAGGGCTCCACCACATTGTGTGTTTAATGGTCAGCAAGCATTATGGAAGTAACTTAGAGTTTAAACATATCCCAAGACTCAAAATAGAGTTAGGGCTCCAGCTGTAGACCAAAGCCTTTCATAAACCAAGTGCTTTAGATTTTAGGCTCTCTTTTTTTTTTTTACAGTAATCATCAAGAAAGCTTACATCCCTACCTCCCAGTTTCCTGGAAGGAGATTAGCATAATTTCAGGTGCCCTACCATAGAGATTCTAGAAAATCAGCAAGAATTTTCAATTCTTGAAAAAATGAATGTGATGCCTTATATCCACTTAGCTACCTAAAGGATCAGGTTCTTTTCTATCTTTGGAAGCTCTTTAGTGGCTTGCTTGTGATGCATCACATTCTGGTTTAATGTTTACCAAATAATAAAATATTCCTATTTTTGTGGAGAAGTTTTCTAGGTTGGGAGTAGACTAAGTTTTTAATTAGATTTCTCCAACAGTATTTGTGACTGCCTTTTCACAATTAATACTTTTTCTTTTTTAATTATGAATTACATGCCTTGTGGTTCTATCCCTAACCTTTCTCATCCAAGATTTCTCATTTGTAATAATAGCAGTCCTGTACTGCTTCAAGTAAGGTCCCTAGGTGGCACAAGTGGTTTGTGCTCCACTGCTAACCTAAATGCTGGTGTTTCAAACCTACCCAGTGGTGCCACAGAAGAAAGACCTGGCTATCTGCTTCCATAAATATTATAGCCAAGAAAACCCTATGAAGCAGTTCTACCCTTTAACATGGTGTTGCTATGAGTTGAAATCAACTAGATGGTGACAGGGTATACTTCTTGAAGCTGGGGCTCCAACCACTCTACCTGCTCAGATATACATTATAGATTCCCGAGTAATTCTCACAGAATGCAATGAAAAAATTTTTTTTGAGGAATCACTGGATTGGGTGAGTATGCTATTTAGGAGGTTAAGACTTTCATTCTGTTTATAATGGCTGTTGGTTTTCTGTGTGGCATAATTCTCTCAAAATTTTTTCATAGAAAACTGCATTTTCAAGAGCCTCCTCCCTTTTATGGTTCTGAGTTAGTGTGTGGTAAGAAGGGCTAGATTTCATCTTTGTCTCTGGTTTCTGAAAATAATCCTTGAAATTTCTCTAGCAATCAAGGTGTCTTTGTTTTTCAAAAACATGCAGGCAACATTTAAGCATGTGCAAATGAGTAGGGGTTACACTGGCAACAAGCCTCAGAACAGTGGGGGCATGATGAAGTCAAGCATACATCTTCTTCATTGAGTCATGCATATTCATGAGGCCCCAATGGCGAAGGGACACTGGACCCTGGAGCTTCCTCTTTTGGGGCTTTCTGGATTGGTGAGAACATCCAGACACAGCAGAGGGGGTGTGGAGTTTTTGGTGCCAGGACTTAATGTCCTCAGTACTCAACGTTAGTTTGGAATTGAAAGAAACTGGCATTTCTTCAGAACGATGGAGACCTCTGGGAATTCTCCCAGACCCTGCCTGTTGTACCTCTTTGCTTGTATCATTTCTGGTTATAATAAATGGAAGCTGTTAAGTATGGGTAACTGTAAGTATAGGTAATAGCATCTGAATTTCATGAGCCATTATAAGAACTAACAAACCCACAGGAGCAATGAGACTCTGACTTAGTTTGGAGTGTCTAATTCAGAGAAAGTCTGCACAGGCACTCAATGAAGGATAGAGTCCTTCTAGCATGTGGCCTAGTCCCAGGGGACTAGAGGGGCAGCGAGGGGGACCAGCTTGCCTAAAGCACTGGAAGTTGTACAGTTGCCTGAGCCTACTGCTGGTATCAGATAACCTGGCCCCAGGTGGCTAGAGACATTTTGACGTGGCTCAGGGTGGCCAGAGATGACATCTGAACCTAATTCTGGATGTTTAGGGTTAGAGAGGAAGTGCCAGGGAAGTGGCTGGTGATGAGAATCATGGAGATGTGGGAACTGGATTCATTCTGATTCTTACCACGCAGTTAATGATAAAGGTGTAGTTTGTCTACCTTTCCCCTATAATAGCCCTGGTGGTGCAGTGATTCAATGCTCACCTGCCAACTGAAAGGTTGGCATTTCAAACCCACCAGCTGCTCTGCAGGAAAAAGATATGACAGCTTTCATAAAGATTACAGCCTTGGAAACCCTATGGGGCAGTTCTACTGTGTCCTATAGAGTCTCAAGGAGTCAGAATCTCGACTTGATGGCAGCAGGTTTTGGCACAGGCAGCACAGTACAAAAGTACAGTACCAAAAAAAAAAAAGCACAGTACAAAAGTAATTTGCATAAGATTTGGGAGGCAGACAAGAAGCAGCATCCATACCAAGGTAGTGGTTGGTTAGAGGTGGTGAAAGACAGTGTGGTGTTGGCTGGTTCCAGTTTGCCCTTGATGGCACCTAACAACTAGCCAACTCCACAGTACTCAAGGTCACCATTGTCACCATACCTCTCAAATGCTATGAATAATTTAACTCCAGAATCTCATTCTAAGTATTTGCTTCCTAAGACCAGACCACATCTGAACCAAATCTCTTAATTGGGTTCCTCCAGAAGCTGACCCTGAAAAAAGGATTTAAGAAGACATCGTTTATTTAGGAAATGCGGGAAACTCAGGTAGAGAAGAGGGGGCGTGACACAGGGACTATCAAGTGTTCACAAGGATGTGAGAAAATAGAGGTGCTTTGATGATGCCAATGAGGATGAATATTGGTAAGAGTATTTGAGGAGGGACAATTTGGCAATAGCAAGTAAATTTCTTAAAATGCAAATCACATAACCAAAAATTCCACTTCCAGGTATATAATATAGAACATTCTGCACCAGAATATAATGCAACATTTATAATTGTACTCCTAGTATCATTTTTATAATAATAAAAAAAAAAAACTGGAAACGCTCCTTGAGTAAAGAATTAACAAAACCCTTTCCTCCTCTAAGTGGAAAAATTAAGGTAACTTTTTCCTCTCTTCCTCTGGAAACCTGATGAAGGTGAAGTGTCAGCCACATTGCTAGGTAACATTGTGTATGGTAAACATGGCCTGTAATTGACACACTGCATCTGGACTGTTAATGAATTATAAATACTTGGTAAGAAGCCATAGCTTTGGGACAGGGAATTTTTTAACTGTTTCAGGAGATATCAGTTCCTATTGGGGACATAGGGTTTCTACTTCTGGGTGGCCTGTAAGTCTTATTCCCTTAAACCTGAGCACTTGGCATGTAGGGGAGGGGTTGCAAAAGGTATAGTTCCTGTGTGAACAGCTAAGGGAACTCTCTTTAAACACACTCCTGGCATACTGTGTTTTCCAGTCTTATATTTTTCTAAGAGAAACCAATACACATGTGGCCTATCGAGCTTTAGACATTTCATTGTCTAGTTGAGCCTAAGAGCACCACTGGTACCACTGCACAGTCCAATGTCCATCAAAAAGGGACGTATGGTATATTTATAAAATGGTGTACTATATGCCAGTTAAAAATAATGAGATATATCTATATGTATAAATTTTTCATCTCAAAAGTATCATAGTGAAAAAAACAAGCTGCACACTTACGCATACAATGATTGAATATCATTCAAGCAAATTTTAAAAACACAAAGTGCAGCACCACGTTATTTATAGTTAAGTATACATGTATTAAACATATTAAAAAATGGACCTGAGAAATAATTTTCATAAGTTTGTATTTGGAGAGGAAAGATTGAATGGAGCTGAAGAGAAAAATCAAAGAGAAAGCAGTTTTATTTGTAATTTTTTTTAATTGAAGATTTAAATTTTAACGTGTTGTTGGGTGCCATCGAGTTGGTTCCAATTCATAGCAACCCTACAGGAGAGAGTAGAATTGCCCCATAGGGTTTCCAAGGAACAGCTGGTGAATTCAAACTGCCAACCTTTTGGTTAGCAGCCGTAGCTCTTAACTGCTGAGCCACCAGGGCTCCTAAATTTGGATACAGCTTTATATATATTAATATGTGTCATGGATTGAATTGTGCCCCCAAAAAATATCTGTCAACCTGGTTAGGTCATGATTCCCAGTATTGTGTGATTGTCCACCATTTTGTCATCTGATGTGATTTTCCTATGTGTTATAAATCCTATCTCTTTGCTGTTAATGAGATGGGATTAGCGGTAGTTATGTTAATGAGGCAGGACTCAATCTACAGGATTGGGTTGTGCCTTGAACAAATCTCTTTTGAGTTATAAAACAGATAAGACAGCAGAGAGACATGGGGACTTCATACCATCAAGAAAGTAGTGCCAGAAGAACACATCCTTTAGACCCAGGGTCTAAAGGTCACTGAAAAGCTCCTAGCCCAGGGGAAGATTGATGATAAGGACCTTCCTCCAGAACCTACTGAGAAAGAAAGACTTCCCCTGGAGCTGATGCCCTGAAATTGGACTACTAGCCTACTAGACTGTGACACAATAAACTTTTTGTTGAATCCACCCACTTGTGGTATTTCTGTCATAGCAACACTAAACAAGTAAGGTAATATGGAAAATATGGGTAATATAATATTCATTTTTTTTAATGTTATAATTTGCTCATATGGTGTAATATAATTGTGATTAAATAATTGGGGGTTTCTACACTCTTGTTAGTGTATTTATTATATGAAGCTTTTGACAATTAAAAAAAGGTATCTAAATAAAACTACTTTGATACCTCAGGCAAGGTTGAGGGTATGAGGATGGAAAACGCTCTCCCAGAAGCTTGGAGTCCTTGATAATAGGAGTCATATGTCCTCAATACTCAACTTTAGTTTGGAATTGAAAGAGATTGGCATTTCTCCTGACTCTTACCTGTATAAAGTACCCATTTGTGTTTTATTTGGGGCCATGCAACTGAGTTGGTAACAGTCTTACTTATCTAGTGCTGCTATAATAGAAATACCACAAATGGATGGCTTTAACAAACAGAAATTTATTTTCTCACAGGTTAAAAAAACAGTAGGAAGCTAGAAATCCAAATTCAGAGTGTCAGCTCTAGGGGAAGGCTTTCTGTCTCTTTTGGCTCTGGAGGAAGGTCCTTGTCTCTTTTCAACATCTGTGGGCCTGGCATTCCTTGGAGGTCTCTGTGTGTTTTGGCACCAATCTTCCTCTAGGTCTAGGAGGTTCTCAGTGCAGGAATTCTGGTCCAAAGGATGCACCCCACTCCCAAGTCTCCTTTCTTGGTGGTAGTGAGGTCCCTCTTCTGTCTCTGATCTCTTATAAGATGAAAGGTGTAGCTCAAGGAAGGGCATGACTTGAGTAAGGATGTGGCTTGAGTCACGCCCTTGAGTAAGGGCATGAATCAAGATAGACCCCCACACTAATCC
Organism: Elephas maximus indicus; assembly: GCF_024166365.1. Classification (NCBI taxonomy): domain Eukaryota; kingdom Metazoa; phylum Chordata; class Mammalia; order Proboscidea; family Elephantidae; genus Elephas; species Elephas maximus. Next base: position 32,256,698 of record NC_064828.1, on the reverse strand, counting down.
TGTCTCATTAACATACAGAGTTTTAGGATTTACAACATATAATTACATAATACCACAAAACGGAGGACAATTACATCAGATCACAAAAATGGAGGACAGTTACTCAGTATTGGGAATCATGGCCTAGCTGAGTTGAGACATGTTTTGTGGTGACAGGATTCAATCCATGACAGTAAGCTTTAATGTCCTAAAGACAATCAGCCTCTCAGGTAGTAGACAGTACAGTCTGAAGAACAAAACAGATTAAAGAAGCCTAAATTTTTTAAAAATACTTTTACATTCCTTACCCCATTTCCAGCAATCCTTCAAATGCATATACCACAAATAGTCATATTACTGTGACTTGATAAGTAATGTTGATCCCTATTACTGGTGCCCCCTTTAGATAAGGTTAAATCATTGGCTGTAATTCATTGCTATTTTCTTTTTTTTTTTTTTTTAATTACTTTGGGCTTTCTGATGCAGTTATTTCAGGGACTAAGAGAAGTTCCTTTTGGGGACTAATCCTCCCTAGTGCATCAGGAAGTTTGTGTTCAGCTCCTGCTGCAGCCCTGGGCACTGTGTCACTCACAGCACAAAAGTACTCAGCAGAGTCATTCAAGTGAGCAGAGTGTTTTCTCAGGTTGAAGGAAGATTCACTCTTCCTAAATTCAGCCTCAAAACCTTTGAGGCCTTTAACCTGGATGTCGCCTGTTATGTACTTGAGGAGAAACTGGAGGCCTTTGTTGGAGTATTGGACATACCAGTAGAGATAAGGAGTTCCACTACTATAGGAATAGTTGCACCTCAACTCCAATGAGGCTCCTTCAGAGACAGTGACAGGAACATTGGGCTGGGTCACCGACTGGGCTCTGATCGCTCCTGAAAAATCAATATTGTACTGGTGAATGCAGTGCAGACTTGACTATGAAAACTATTTCTATTAAGGTTTGAATTAGAAAACAATTGTGTCTCTGGAACTAGGGAGCATAATAGAACTTTACTCACTCAGGGCAAAAATCATCCCAAGTACCGGTATGAGCAACAGGACCATGGCTGAGCAGTGGAGATGCTGCAGGCTTCTTTCTGGAAGATCTTCCCTGAGCAGATGGGAAAGGGGCTGCAGAACCGAGCTTTTGGAAATAGGTGTGAGAAAAGTTGGACGGGACAAATCACTTGTTTGAGTAAAAATAAAAAATTGCTGAGATAACTCTGAGTGCTTTCCAACCTCTGGTTTTCTTCACTTGTACCTGTCTTCAGAGAACTCAGTGAGGGTGCTTCCGCCTGCCAGCTGCAACAGGGAGGGGCTGAGAGGAGGCTCTGATCTTCAACAGAAAGAGGGATCCCTAGTTTGTGCAACATCGCCCTCTTGAGGCCAGACACAGGACCAAAGATCCAGGTTCCCCACAGGAAGCTAACTGCGCTTTCCCTTTGTTGAGAGAAATATCAAAAATTTCCACCGAAGGTGTGTCATCTTTCCCTCATCTGTGATGATGTCACTTCGTGTAGTATACAGTATTAATCCTAGCCTCCATGAGAAATGGGACCTGTAAAATAAAGGAGTGACATTAAGTTCTTCAGATTTGCAGTCCTGTAAGAGCCTTTGTGTAAAAGCGGTAGAGCTTTCGTGTAAAAGCGGTGGAGCCAGTCTTTGAGCAGAGGTAACCATTTTGATTGTCCTAGAATGAACTTCAGATGGCCTTGAGCTGCTGGTTCCTGACAGGGTGCATCAGATTCAGAGTAGGATGTGTTAGGCTGGGGAAAGAATGATTTTGGCTGGTGAAATTAAAAATAAATCAGACACAAAACAGCCTAGAATATGGGCCTTCGCCTATGAAAATGAAATAAGCTGTTTTGTGCACTTAAGCAGATTTGTGGAGATTCTGTGGCTTTATATCAACAATAGTAATCTAATATCCAGATGAAATAAAATCCCATTGTCCATCCTCAAAACATGACCGATGTGTTATACCCAATTCTGGGAACCACACCATCAAGGCAGCATTGGTAGACTTGAGCAGCTATAGACAAAACTGAGCCAACTACTATGCACATTGTGCAGTGTAACATATTTATAATTTTTGAAGGAATTAAGGGCAGAATACAAATAAATCTACATTAATGCTGGAATTCTAGAAAGAGTGCCACCAGCAGACCAGAGCTAAGAGAAACTTCTGAGAGGAATAAAAGACACAGCAGTGGCTTAATAACAAAATCAGACACACCTAGGCAGCTAGCAGTTTTATATGGATGGATGGGTGAAAGGCTGATATTGCAAAATGAGTGTAGTGTTGATTGTAGCCAAATACGTGTAATTCTGAAAGAGGTCTTTTTTATTCTTTCACTTCAAGTTGTAGACCCTTAGGGCTAAAAGAGTAACCGCCCCACCGGGAGATCAATTTCAGAGAAAATGAGAATAGAGAAATAAGCTGCTTTGCCTCTGGCCAATGCGGCCATTTTTAAAAGTCAGAACTCCTCTTTCCCAGGGCTGTGATTGTTCTACCAGCATGAGATCAAATCTGTCCTCAGAATCCTCATTTGCTTGCCTGTTTTTGCCCACAGATTTTCTGTCACGTATGAGACAAATATGAAGTTGTCTCCTTGAGACTTAATAGTGCTTTTGATTTCAGGTCTCAGACAGTCCATCTCTGCTCCCTGCCTACCTCTCCAAAATCCCTACTGATAAAAGAATAGAAATGTAAATGGGATGATGATTAAACCAGAGAGGAGAAAGCGGCAGTCAATGTCAAAAGTAAAATGGGCATGGACTAAGGGCAATTGGTACACAGCCAGACTAAGGTAGCTGTTACCATTAAGCTGTACATCAGGGGGAAAAAAAGGAGGGCAAAACGGCAAATAAAGTGTCTTTAATTTTACAACGACAACAGCAGCTAAAAAAATTAAATTTTAAAAGGTTGTGCCTGTTGATGGAGCCCTGGTGACACGGTGGTTAAGAGCTACGGCTGCTAACCAAAAGGCCGGCAGTTCAAATCTACCAGCTGCTCCTTGGAAACCCTATGGGGCAGTTCTACTTTGTACTATAGGGTCAATATGAGTTGAAATCAACTCAACAGCAAGGGGTTTGGTTTTGGTTTGGTTTTGGTTTGGTGCCTGTTGATACTACTTAACCCAGAACCCAGTGCCGTCTTAGGTACAGCTAAACACTTCACGGGATTAGTTTTCTTGGTTTGAAGGTTTAGGGTCATGGCTTCATGGGTCTATTCAGTCAATTGGATAATGTTGTTTTTAGAGTTTTTATTCTACCTTCTAGTTCAGTGAGTAATACCTGGGGTCTTAAAAGCTTGCAAGCAGCCACCCAAGATACAACAATTGGTCTCTATTCACCTAGAACAGCACAGGAGAAGGAGACCTAGGAATTGGAGAAGAAAATGGACCACAGGTTTAATTGATTCCATAAACTATCACCTCGATTACCATGAGTTCAGAAGAAATGGATGGTGCCCAGCTACCATTACAGAACATTTTGATCAAGGATCCAGTACATGGATCCTGATCAAAAGGAGTAAAAGTGTGGAACAGAACTTCAAACTCATATGGAAATCAGACGGACTGGATCCATTGGACTGGAGAAGCCCCCAAATCTAATGCTTGGAAATCATCTTTAAACCTTGAACCAAAACTATCCCTTAAGCCATCATTAAACTAAGCAATAGTTCAGCCCAATTAATAATGTTTGCCTTGCTCATAGCACTCTTATAAAGAATTATCTACATGAGTATAAACTGACAACAGCTAATTTATAGTACAGATGCAAACTTTCAGGGGCAGAGGGCCTAAAATTAACGGTGTTGAAACAATAGAGAGAGAATGGTGACACAAAGTGAAGTATGCAACAAGTGTTATTGAACGGTCTATGTAGAAACCGTCTATGTATGGAAGAATGTTTGGTTGTGTATATTGCCACCAAAAGTAAATAATTATTTTTAAGAAAAGTAAACTATGAGAAGTCTTCTATGGAAATTGTAATGAGTAACCCTGTGGCTTGGAACCCAGAAGACATGGACTGAGAAAGAACAGGTTTAAGGGAAGGTGGTAGCGATGAGAGGTACAGAAAATCAAGACAAATTAAGTCCCTGTGAGCAATAACCACGCTCTCCCCTACCTAGATCCACATCTTGCTTCTCCTCTCAGGAGTACAAAGCACAGTTAACCAAGCATTTATACCAGGAAAAAATATATGAAAAGTAATAAACTTTCCAGTGTGGTGAGGAACAGAGTTTTTAATTCTCATGGAATCCATGAGAGGTTGAAAATGACCCACCCAAACTATCACCCTGAGGTAATCTTTGAATCTTTACCCTTGAAAAATCTGGTTTCCTAAAAGTCATCTTTAAGTCAAACAATAATTGAGATTAATTAGTAAAGAACATTTTCCTTGAGTACTGTCTACTTTTAAAGAATTATCTATTTTTTTTAGTTAGTTTCAACAACAGAAACTCCAAAGGTCAAACTAGAAGTTGTGTTTTAGGATCAGTCAATAGTTATTTGAATTGTTCTTCAAAAAAATGTTGCAAGTCCACAAATTATTATGTAAACATTATTCTGGCCCTGTTTCCATGGCAAAGTATAATTACTAGCGATAAGCTGCAGTACAAGAATCTGTAATCATTTACCTTCTTTGGAACATTTTTTTACTCTCTAGTTGGAAATGTCCTGATTTGAAAATCATATATTAAATAAACTTGGATCAATTTCTATTATTGGCTTAGTATTATTTTTGTTTTCAGAGTGAGTAACTAACACCCCCAAACTATGCCTTCTTCAATCACCTTTGGTGCCAGAGGGGCAGTGCTGGAGAATGAGCAAGTTAAAAAGAAGCATCAAAACCTAGCTCACATACTCAAAACAAAACCAAAACCAAACCCATTGCCGTGGGGTCAATGCCAACTCAGAGTGACCTCATTGGACAGAGTAGAACTACCCCATAGGGTTTCCGAGGAGCAGCTTGTGGATTCGAACTGCAGACCTTTTGGTCAGCAGCCAAGTGCTTAATCACTATGTTACTCAAAGTAGAACGACTAAAACTGACATGTTTTGACAACTGTTTTAGTTTTCTATAGCTGCTGAGGCAAGTTACTACAAACTTGGTGGCTTAAAACAACCCAAACTTCTTATAGTGACATTTTCACTACTTCCTCAGCTGCCTTCCCCTGCAGCTCCTGAGGTATCGAGACACACTCACCACTGTGTCATTCTTCTGTCTTCACAAGGCTATTTCTCCCTGAAAAAAATTTTTTTTTTCTTTTGATAGGTCAAAAAATAAATATTAATTAAATGACTACAATATATGGGAAAACTTCCCCCCATGACTTGCAGAGATTCAGGAAAATCTGCAGTATAATCCAGAAATTCCTCTTTCGCTGCCAACCTTTCCCCTACCTCTCAGTCTCAATTACCCTGTTGGAGAAGAACCCCTGCCGGGTGCTCTGGAGTCAACTCATGGCAACCCCATGTGTGTCAGTGTGGAACTGTGTTCCATGGGCTTTTCAATGGCTAGTTTTTCAGAAGCAGATCTCCAGGCCTTTCTTCTGAGGCACCTCTGGGTAAATCTGAACCTCCAACTTTTTGGTTAGTAGCCAAGCATGTTAACTGTTTGCACCCACCACCCAGGGACACCCCTTGAGGAGAAGGAAAGGGGTTGAGGAAGTTACAGGATTTTCCCTAACCACCACTCCCCAGCTATACTGTCAAGAATCTGAGCTGGGGTATTTCCCCTCTTCAGACTCTACGGGCATTGCTCATCTGGCTCATTTAAGGATTGGCGTGGTGAAAGTACAAATTCTAGGACACCAGCTTATTCCTATTGAATCAGAGGCTCCATCATTGAGGCCTGGGGAAGTTGTGTTTTTTTTAAAGTTCCCCAGATGTTTTCTTTTGTAGTCACAGTTTAGAAAATGGTATTTGGGAACAGTGACCTACAGGATCACCAAGAATTCAGTGTCAGAGTTCTGGGGCAATTGTGGGAGAAAGCTCCCAAGCTTTCCAACTCTTTAAAATTTCTCACTCTCTTTCTCCATAGTAAAATAAATAAATATCTTTAGTTCATTCTCCTTGCCTTTTCAGCTTATGGAAAAACTGCTAAGTGTTAAGGAGTGACAGAAGCATCTTTTTGGAAATCCCTGTAAACTTTTATCCTTAGACATGGAAGTCCTTCTCAGTGTATTTCCCACAGGATCTATATTCCTGGATATTATTCCTTCTCCTTTTTTCCTTCTTCTCCTCCCTTGTACCTTAACTTCATGAAGGTCAGAAGCAGTATGTCCCTCCTCTTCTGGTTCTTTGCCCCTAGCCAACTCAGCTTATCTAAGCACATTTATAAAGTGAGCAGACTCCCATTTTGACAATGGCCTTCACCTTTTCAAATTAATACAGTTTCCTGAACTGTCTTCATTCTCTCCATTCCTCTGAGGGGGATCCTTGTCTTCTTCATGAACTGATGTATAGAACATCTCTAGGGAATTATAGCAGTAGGTTTTAGTGGAATATCAGGACTACATGACCAAGGACAGAAACTACTTAAGATATTTTCCCAGGAATTCTGATTTCTATCACCCTATATTGCTTTTTCCTGTTTTAAACCTTATATACCATATTTTTTTCACGAATAACGTGTCCACACATATAAAGCACATAGTGTGCCTAGGAAAATAACACTTGAGGGTGTTGGCAAAAAACATATAACGTGTGTAAAAATATGGTATATGTGATCATACAGTAAGTATGATATCGTGTCTGGTTTCTTTTGCTGAAAAATATGTCTGTGAAATGTATCCATTTGTTGAGTGTAGCAGTAGTGTGATCATATTCTTTGCTGTACGGCATTCCATTACATAAGTTTGCCAAAATTTCTTCAATTTTTATGTACTTTGGTGGACATTTGGGTTGTTTTCAGTTTTTAGTTATTTCATACTCTGTAGGATCTCAATGTTTTAAAATTTGATATTACTTACTTTATTGTTAACATACGATCAATGTTGGCCAATATTTTATATGCACCTTAGGAGACTCGGACCCTGCAGTTGAGGATGTAAGGTGATCTGTGTGTGTGTGTGATCTGCATAATATATATCAATTAAATCAAGTATATTTCTCATGTTTTTCAAACCTATACCTACGTCTGCTTCTTCTATCTGTTGATGTGAGCAGTGATTATGGATTTCTCTTTTCCTCTTCCTGGTTCTGTTAGGTTTTGCTTCTTATGTTTTGAGGTTAAGTAAGTGGGTACATGCCAATTTACCTTTATTATATCTTTTTGTTGTACTGAACTCTTATCGTTATGAAATGTCATTCTTTATTTCTCCTAATACCCCTATTGTCCTATACTACAGAGCAATGCCAACTTTCTTTTGACTAGTGTTTGCATACATCTTTCTCCATCCTTTTACTTTCAACATTTCTATATCATTTTACTTAACGTAAGTTGCTTGTAAGTAGTATATATTTGGGGTTTTTATATCCGATCTGGTAATCTGTATATTCTAATAAATTTGTTACTGTTAGCTGTCATCAAGTCAGCTCCTGACTCATAGTGACCCATGCACATCAGGATTGGACCGTTGTGATCCGTAAGATTTTCACTGGCTAATTTTCGAGAAGTAGCTCCTCAGGCCTTTTAGTCTGTCTTTGTCTGGAAGCTCTGCTGAAACCTGTTCAGCATTATAGCACCACACAAGCCTCCACTGACGGACGGGTGATGGCTGCACTTGAGGTGCATTGGCCGGGAATCAAACCCCAGTCTCCTGCATGGAAGGCGAGAATTCTACCACCGAGCCGCCCCTGCCCCCTCTAACAAACTGAATGAGTTATAATTTAATGTAATATCTAAAATTAAATTAAAATATAAATTTAAATACATGAATATAAAATTACATGTAATCTAAAAATATAAATCTATTTGAAAGTAATATATACATTTTAAATATCACAGTATATTATAATTCATTAAATATTATTTAATGTAATTACATGGTTTAATATTCTATTTCTTTTCTATTTATCCCATCATTTGTTTATTCCATTCTTTCCATTTATTGTTTTCTTTTGAGTTACTCAAGTGTTTTTATTATTCCAATTTCCCCCTCTATTAGCTTGTTAGTGATATATTTTCATGGTTTCTCTAGAGGTTAAAACATGCATCCTTTACTTACTGGAGTTTACTCCAGGGAAGACTTTTAATCCCATCTTTTCTTACATTTCCACAAAGCATGTGAAGATAGACCAGTGCTGCTACTAGTATTTCTACCACTGTTAGTAATACTAAATATCTCTTTAAATGCTTTAAAAGATAATCATTATTATAAGGTATTTGTCACTTCTATTTGTCAGCTTTTTTGAATACATTGGAGCTTTGGTGGCTCAGTGGTTAAGAGCTCAGCTACAGCCAAAAGGTCAGCAGTTTGAATCCACCAACCACTCCTCGGAAACTCTATGGGGCAAGTCTACTCGGTCCTACAGTGTTGCTGTGAGTCGGAATCAACTTGATGGCAACAAGTTTTTTAATACATTATTGACAGATCTTAGCAATATTTTAAGGAATATATACCATTGCTCCCACTTGACACGGCAGAAAATGAGGCTCATAAGTATTTAGCAACTACTCAAAGTTCTAAAGCAACTAACTTACCAAGTCTAAAATATTTGAGTGTAGGTATCTCTGACATCAAACCCATGCTTCTGTCCAAAACTATTTGCTACCAGGTAAAACTTGAGAGCGATGATTATTACTTCTTCCCCAGCCCTTTAAATATCTTAAGACAAAGGAGTTATTTTCATCTACGAGCTTTTAAAGAGGAAAACCTGGGGAAAAAATATATGATTTCAAATTTGAATCTGTGACCATAGGACACATACAGGAATAAGATTTATCTGCGCTGTAATTTGAGACCAAAACACTTCGGAACAGTAACTACTACATTCCAGAACATTTTTTGTAAGTCCTTGCTTGGAGCAATGGTCAAAGGTGATAAACTCTTCTTCTAGATCTTGAGAGTCATCTGGGTGTTGGGATTTTATGGAGACCAGTGTTCATCCTGTTTTTGTACTTTGGTTCTAGTAAGTGGATCTGACCTTAAAAGTTTCACTCTAAACAGTAAAATATGTTTTATATAATGAAATCTTTGCTTGAACTTTCTGTTATAACCCTAAATCATGCCTTGCCATATCTCAAGGTCTGTCCTACTTCTGTGAATAGAGGTTCAAGTCATCAGATGATGAAAGATTTCATGGGAAAAAGAAGAATGATTCTTAAGAGCATCTCAGAAACCTGAGGAGACATTTCAACTTTAGTTTGTCCCACACCTCTTTCCAAAAAAGTATTTATTCTATCTATGGAGGCCTGCAGGCCTGGTGGCACAGTGGTTAAGAGCTACAGCTGCTAATCAAAAGGTCAGCAGTTTGAATCCACCAGCCGCTCCTTGGAAAACCTATGGGGCAGTTCTACTCTGCCGTATAGGGTTGCTATGAGTTGGAATTGACTGGACAGCAGCAGATATCTATGAAGGCACTTCACTTTCCAGGTTTATTTGGTACCAAAAATTATCTAGCAGTTCCTCCTCCCCTCTGATAGTGAATGCTTCAAGTTGGGTTGGGGGAGGAGGGCATTTCAGTGATAGCCCTCCATAACAACAGGCTTTTGAAGTATTTGCCCCACAGATTCAAGAAGTATTCAGCTACCTCCAAGTTCCAATCATATTTCCATGGCAAGGATGGCCAGAGAAGAAACTAAATTTTTGCTGTAGGTTCTCATAAACCTCTGACTCCCAGACGGATTCATCTTTTCCTCTGTGCATTCCAGAACCCTGAGGAAACAGGAGCTCCAAGAGGGCTTATGTATTTTATTCACCAATGTATCTTGATACCTAGAAAGAGTACCTGGCACATATTAGTAGCTGGATAGATATTTGCTCAATGGATAAGTGAATGGAAACCACTGTTATCCCAGGTTTCACAGGGGATGCTACTTGTTGCCGTGGAGTCAATTCCAACTCATAGCTATCCTACACATTTCAGAGCAGAAATGCACTCCACAGGGTTTTCAATGGTTGTAATCTTATGAGACTCTTAAGGAGTCTCTGGGTGGCTCAAACGGTTAAACACTCACCTACTAACAGAAAGGTTGGTGGCTCAGACCTACCAGTAGCCATCCAGAGGAACCTCTGAAGAAAGGCCTGGCAATCTCCTTTAAGGTCACAGCCTTGAAAACCTTATCGAGTATAGTTCTACTCTGCACACACGGGTCACCATGAATCAGTATCAACTTGGTACTGGTACTGGTAATCTTAGGGCAGTAGATCGCTAGGCCTCTTTCTTCCACGGCAGCACTGGCTGGGTTCGAACCACCAACCTTTCAGTTAGTTACCAAGCACAAACCATTTGCACCTACTTGTTCAATATTCCTATCAGACTGAGCTCCTTGGGAGCAAGAAGCACAGTGCCTAGCACTTCCCATTGCCATTGAGTGGATTCCAACTCACAATGACCCTGAAGAACAGAGTAGAACTGCCCCACAGGCTTGCCAAGGCTGTAATCTTACAGAAGCAGACTAGCACATCTTTTTCACACGAACCTTCTGGTGGGTTTGAACCACCAACTTTTGGTTAGCGGCCGAGCACTTAATCACTGCACCACCAGGGCTCCTTGCCTAACACTTATCAGTTCTTTAATAAATGCTATGAATATGTCATTAATAATTAGGTTTATTCCAATCATAGCACACTTGAAAGAGGATCTCCGCACCTGACTTTTGGTATACATAAGCTGTCCAGGTTTATGCTCCTATTTGCAGTTTCTTTGTTAAGATTTTATAGAAGATCACTCTTAATATTTCTTTAGCATGTCTTTCCACCAAGCCCAAGAAGAGAACTCTCCATACCTGAAGCCTGACCTGGGCTTTGAGGGATCCAGCAGAAGAGACAAAAGGTAGGGATTGATGCATTTAAAAGAGGCACAAAGCGAATGTGGAGGGCAGCCTGATCAAAGGTACAGGGATCAAATGTACAGCACTATTCATTTCCTCACTTCTCTGGTCATCCCCAAGACTTAATTCTTCACTTCCCCGAGGCTCAGAACTCCTATTGCTGTTTCTTGGTTCTGCCAGGCTGCTCCTGCCCAGCTTCGAGGACAGGCAGCAGGTGCCTAGGAGCACTGCGCAGTTACAGCACCGAAGTAAGTGGCTGAGTCTCCAGGCTGCGAGGCTGTGATGTACCCACTGCTCCTGTTATCTGCAATGTACCTCGTAGTCTTCCTTGCTGCTTCTCTCCAGCTGAATACACGGTCAACAGGCATTTGGGACCTGTCCGTGAATCCTGCCTGTACCACTGTAAATTGCTAAAACCAACAACTGTATAAGTGCAACTCATGAAGGTGACACCTCCTTCCTGGGACTCCAGGGACCATGGACTCTGCTCCACCTGGTCTTCTCCACTCACCCCTATTCAGAAAGACAGCATCACACAAAATACATAGATTTTAGTTCAAACCTTTCATAATTTTGTACCTAAATCTCCAACAAGAAATATCAAATGAGTCCAGACTGCATCCTCATGGCTCCCCCAGGACTTGGATGGATGTCCCCTGGGGCTTCCAGCTCTTAGAATCCCTCTACTCACAGCCAAGATGAAGCCAAAATATAATCAATGCAGATCCCAGCATCTTCTCCATCCTGATACTTAGCTGTGATGCCTGAAATGCTGCCAAAAGTTCTGTAAACAACAACAAAAAAATTTACTTCTGGGTTCTTTTAGTCCAATAAACAAAAGGACTTTTGTGTTTGTTTGTCTGCCAACTAATCAGAGATAAGCTTCTCTAAAGTCAACATGCTTCCTTGGTATAAGCCAAAAACCCATCGCCGTTGAGTCGATTCCGACTCATAACAACCCCATAAGACAGAGTAGAACTGACCCATAGAGTTTCCAAAGAGCACCTGGTGGATTCGAACTGCCGACCTCTTCATTAGCAGCCGTAGCACTTAACCACTACGCCACCAGGGTTTCCCCTCTGTGTGAGGAAGCCACAATAAACAAAATTAAAGAGAACCACTGTCACTTTGTGGTCACAAACAGAATCATTAAAGAAATGTCACCATGGTATATACCTCTTACCATAGGTACAGAGTGATAATGCGAGGAAATTACTGAACTTCTATATATTGGTAGAATTTCTTATTTTATGAGGTGTATAATTAAAGCAAGGAGCCCTGGTTAAAGTGCAGTGATAAAAGCATTCAGCTGCTAACTGGAAGGTTAGCACCACCAGCCACTCTGCCAAAGATGTAGCAGTCTGCTTCCAGATAGATTACAGCCTTGGAAACCCTAGGGGCAGTTCTACTCTTCCTATGGGGTCACAGTGAGTCAGAAACGACTGGGTAGCAGTAGGTTTGTTTGTTTGTTTGTTTATTAATAATTAAAGCAGTGTTCATCAAAACTTCCTCTTTTTTTGGTTTCTGGGTGTTTTTTTTTTTTTTCTTTTTCTCTCTCTTTCTCTTTTTAATCTTCTCATTAAGGTCTGATCTGTCTCAGAGCAAAACTATTATTTTTTTTATAGATCTGGCTGGCAAAAAGGATAGAATTGTACAGGGGTTCTCTTCAAGAAAGCAGCAACAATCTCACTGATAAAGCTAAGGAAAGGCTAACAGAACACATAAACCAGTAAAACCAGTTGCTGTGGAGTTGATTCCAATTCGCTGTAGAATCGATTCCCATTCATGGTGACCCCGCATGTCTCAGAGGAATTGTGCTCCACAGAGCTTTCAATTTTTTGGAAGTGGATTGCTAGGCCTTTCTTCTGGGGTGCCTCTGGGTGGACTCAAATCTTCAATTTTTGCTTAGCAGCTAAGTGTGTTAACAATTTGCAATACCTAGGGCCTAGGAGAATGCACCTCCACGTGTCTGTCAGTTTGTCCTACTGTGGGGGCTTGCCTATTGCTGTGATGCTGGAAGCTATGCCACCGGTATTCAGATACCAGCAGGGTCACCCATGGAGGACAGGTTTCAGCTGAGCTTCCAGACTAAGACAGACGAGGAAGAAGGACCCAACAGTCTACTTTGGAAAAACATTAGCCAGTGAAAACCTTATGAATCACAGTGGAACAGTGTCTGATACAGCGGTGGAAGATGAGCTCCCCAGGTTGGAAGGTACTCAAAAGATGGCTGGGGAAGAGCTACCTTCTCAAAGGATGGAGTAAAGCTTTTGGGACCTTCATTTGCTGATGTGGCCCGACTCAAAATGAGAAGAAACAGGTGCAAACACTCATTAATAATCGGAACCAGGAATGTACGAAGTATGAATCTAGGAAAATTGGAAATCATCAAAAATGAAATGGAACACATAAACGTAGATATCCTAGGCATCAGTGAGCTGAAATTGACTGGTATTGTCCATTTTGAATCAGACAATCATATAGTCTACTATGCTGGGAATGACAACTTGAAGAGGAATGCTGTTGCTTTCATAATCAAAAAGAACGTTTCAAGATCTATCCTGAAGTACAATGCAGTCAGTGATAGGATAATATCCACACGCCTACAAGGAAGACCAGTTAATACAGCTATTATTCAAATTTACTCACCAACCACTAGGGCCAAAGATGAAGAAATAGAAGATTTTTATCAGCTGCTGTAGTCTGAGAATGATCAAACATGCAATCAAGATGCATTGATAATTACTGGCGATTGGAATGTGAAAGTTGGAAACAAAGAAGAAGGATCAGTAGTCGGAAAATATGGCCTTGATGATAGAAACAATGCTGGAGATCGAATGATAGAATTTTGCAAGACCAACCACTTCTTCATTGCAAATACCTTCTTCCACCAACATAAACAGCAACTATACACATGGACCTCACCAGATGGAACACACAGAAATCAAATGGACTACATGCGTGGAAAGAGATGCTGGAAAAGCTCAATATCATCAGTCAGGACAAGGCCAGGGGCTGCTGTGGAACAGACCATCAATTGCTCCTATGCAAGTTCAAGCTGAAACTGAAGAAAATCAGAACAAGTCCACGAGAGCCAAAATATGACCTTGAGTATATCCCACCTGAATTTAGAGACCATCTCAAGAATAGATTTGATGCTCTGAACACTAGTGACCAAAGACCAGACAAGTTGTGGAATGACATCAAAGACATCAACCATGAAGAAAGCAAGAGGTCATTGAAAAGACAGGAAAGAAAGAAAGGACTAAGATGGATGTCAGAGCAGATGCTGAAAATTGCTCTCGAATGTCGAGGAGCTAAAGCACAAGGAAGAATTGATGAAGTAAAAGAACTGAAGATTTCAAAGGGCCTCTCAAGAAGACAAAGTAAAGTATTATAATGACATGTGCAAAGAGCTGGAGTTGGAAAACCAAAAAGGAAGAACATACTTGGCATTTCTCGAGCTGAAAGAACTGAAGAAAAAATCCAAGCCTCCAGTTGCAATAGTGAAGGATTCTATGCAGAAAATATTAAACGACGCAGGAAGCATCAAAAGAAGGCAGAAGTAATACACAGAGTCATTATACCAAAAAGAAGGAGTCGATGTTCAACCATTTCAAGAGGTGGCATATGATCAGGAACCAATGGTACTGAAGGAAGAAGTCCAAGCTGCTCTGAAGGCATTGGCGAAAAACAAGGCTCCAGGAATTGAGGGAATATCAATTGAGATGTTTCAACAAACAGGTGCAGCTCTGGAGGTGCTCACTCGTCTATGCCAAGAAATATGGAAGACAGCTTCCTGGCCAACTGACTGGAAGAGATTCATATTTATGCCTATTCCCAAGAAAGGTGATCCAACCAAATGTGGAAATTATAGAACAGTATTATTAATATCACATGCAAGCAAAATTTTGCTGAAGATCGTTCAAAAGTGGCTGCATCAGTATATCGACAGGGAACCGCCAGAAATTCAGGCTGGTTTCAGAAGAGGACATGGAACCAGGGATATCATTGCTGATATCAGATGGATCCTGGCTGAAAGCAGAGAATACCAGAAGGATGTTTACCTGTGCTTTCTTGACTATGCAAAGGCGTTAGGCTGTGTGGATCATAAGAAAGCATGGATAACACTGCGAAGAATGGGAATTCCAGAACACTTAATCGTGCTCATGAGGAACCTTTACATAAATCAAGAGGCAGTTGTTCAGACAGAACAAGGGGATACTTATTGGTTTAAAGTCAAGAAAGCTGTGTGTCAGGGTTGTATTCTTTCACCATACCTATTCAAATTGTATGCTGAGCAAATAATACGAGAAGCTGGACTATATGAAGAAGAACGGGGCATCAAGATTGGAGGAAGACTCATTAACAACCTGCGTTATGCAGATGACACAACCTTGCTTGCTGAAAGTGAAGAGGACTTGAAGCACTTACTAATGAAGATCAAAGACCACAGCTTTCGGTATGGATTACACCTCAACATAAAGAAAACAAAAATCCTCACAAATGGACCAGTGAGCAACATCATGATAAACAGAGAAAAGATTGAAGTTGTCAAGGATTGCATTTTACTAGGATCCGCAATCAACAGCCATGGAAGCAGCAGTCAAGAAATCCAGACACATTGCATTGGGTAAATCTGCTGCAAAGGACCTTTTTAAAATGTCGAAGAGCAAAGATGTCACCTTAAAGACTAAGGTGTGCCTGACCCAAGCAAGCCATGGTATTTTCAATGGCATCATATGCATGTGAAAGCTAGACAATGAATAAGGAAGACCAAAGAAGAATTGATGCCTTTGAATTGTGATGTTGGCGAAGAATATTGAATATATCATGGACTGCCAAAAGAACGAACAAATCTATCTTAGAAGAAGTACAACCAGAATGCTCCTTAGAAGCCAGGATGGTGAGACTGGGTCTTACATACTTTGGACACATTGTCAGCAGGGATCAGTTCCTGGAGAAGGACATCATGCTTGGCAGAGTACAGGGTCAGCGGAAAAGAGGAAGACCCTCAACGAGGTGGATCGATGCAGTGGCTGCGATAACAATGATTAATAACAACGATTGTAAGGATGGCCCAGGACCGGGCAGTGTTTTGTTCTGTTGTGCGTAGGGTCGCTATGAGTAGGAACCAACTCAGCGGCACCTAATAACTACAACAAAGAGAATGCATAGGAGTTCTGGAAATCCATACAGAGCAAAGACAGAGAGTTAGGAACGCATGTTAAGAAACGCCCTTTGTAAGTAACACGTAGTCTTTCTGTAAGATCAGAGACAGAGGTGCTGGAGCAAGCACGGAAATCCTTAAGGGGAGCAAGAGAATGTAATGATAAACTTTAGTTACTCAGTCAAGAATGCAGCATAAAGAAGGAATAACTCTTGATGATCAAGAGGTAAATAAATATTTAAGACTTCATTATTACAGTTTTAGGCGGTAGCATATGATTGCTTCATAGATCTAAAATTAGGAATCAATCAAAAGATAGATGACTTCATGTGCCCCTCTTCAGCGATATTTGATTTAAATTATAAGTTATACTTATTTATTAAAAACTGTAATAAATTATATTACAGAAGAGTAACCCAAGAGTAACCACTGTTGACAAAATTAAAATCCATTTTTTATCCACCTCATTACAGGTAATATTATACGAAAGTTATAAATGACATACATACTTTTTAAATCCAATTAAAAATAAAACTAGAGGTCCCTTTTGACTCTGTATCAACAGAACTTTGCACTCCTCATAGCCATAACCACCCCAAAATCTGGAAAAAAAAAAACTAGCACGTATTTGATGCTTCTGGCTTTCCTCTTTCCTTTCATCTAAATGGCAGAGTGGTAAGCAAAACATAGCTGTGTGTATTTTAACAGTATAAATGTATAGGCAGTAATGTATACTAAGAACATAAATCTTTTTACAGATGATTTCGCCACTATCCCAAAAAAACCAATACCATGGCCATCAAGTCAATTCCAACTCCCAGGACCCTAATTTTCTATTTACCTGTAATTCATTTCATCTAACTTAATTACAATTATAAAAGCCACTTGTTTAGTCTAGCAGCATTCAAAAGCAGTTGTGGTAGTGCATTGACAAGGAACTGCCAGAAATTCAAGCCAGGTTTGGAAGAGGTTGTGGAACATGGGATATCATTGCTGATGTCAGGTGGATCTTGGCTGAAAGCAGAGAATACCAGAAAGATGTTTATGTGTGTTTTATTGACTATGCAAAGGCATATGACTGTGTGGATCATAACAAATTATCAATAACATTGAAAAGAATGGGAATTCTGGAACGCTTAATTGTGCTCAGGCAGAACCTGTACATAGACCAAGAGACAGTTGTTCAAACAGAAAAAGGGAATACTGTGTGGTTTAAAGTCAGGAAAGGAGTGTGTCAGGGTTGTATCCTTTCACCACACTTATTCAATCTGTATGCTGAGCAAATAGTCTTAGAAACTGGACTATATGAAGAAGAACCAGGCATCAGGATTGGAGGTAGACTCATTAACAACCTGTGATATACAGATGACACAACCTTGCTTGCTGAAAGTGAAGAGGACTTGAAGCACTTACTGATGAAGTTCAAAGACCACATCCTTCAGTATGGATTACACCTCAACATAAAGAAAACAAAAATCTTCACAACCGAACCAATAAGCAACATCATAATAAACAAAGAAAAGATTGAAGTTGCCAAGAATTTCATTTTACTTGGACCCACAATCAGCACCCATGGAAGCACCAGTCAAGAAATCAAACCATGTATTGCTTTGGGGAAATCTGCTTCAAAACCTCTTTAAAGTGTTAAAAAGCAAAGATATAATTTTGAGAACTAAGGTGCTCCTGACCCAAGCCATGGTGTTTTTAATCACCTCATATCCATGCAAATCCTGAACAACAGATAAGGAAGAACTGACGCCTTTGAATTACAGTGTTGGCGAAGAATATTGAATATGCCACGGACTGTCAGAAGCATGAACAAGTCTGTCTTGGAAGAAGTATAACTAGAATGCTCCTTAGAAGTGAGGCTGTAGAGACTTCGTCTTATGTAATTTGGACATGTAATCAGGAGAGGCCCGTCCCTGAAGAAGGACATCATGCTTAGTAAAGTACAGGGTCAGTGAAAAAGAGGAGGACCCTCAATGAGATGGATTGACACAGTGGCTGCAACAACGTGCTCAGGCATAACAATGATTGTGAAGATGGTGCAGGACCAAGCAGTGCCAACTTGACAGCACCTAAAGACAACAGCAGCAGCAGCATTGTAACTTATAAATCTCCCAAGTAGGCCAGTCTTCAGATATGGATTTTAGATATGCCTTCCCTGGAAAATGGTGGAAAAAGTGAACACAAAGTAAGCGCAGGCTAGCTGGAAAAGCAACAGCTCAGATGGGGTGCACCCTCCTCCAGGGGCCTGGATCAGGTTAAGTCTTGAGGGAAACAGAAAATCTACCTTTGAAGTAAAATCTTTGTTGCTGTTGCTACTGTTGTTAGGTAACATCAGGTCGATTTTGACTTATAACAACCCCGTATGACAGAGTAGAATTGCCCCATATAATTTTCTTTATGGGAACAGGTTTTTCTCTCACTGGTTGGGTTTGAACCACACTAGCAGTGGAGCACTTAAGCATTGCACCACCGGGACACCGTTGAAGCAAAATTATATTAAACATTAATGTTTGCTTGTTTGGAAATTAGTCTAAAATATCATCTTTAAATACAATGTTAATTTAACTTTTACTTTCAAATGTTTCCATGAAAAATTTCTGTTAAAATAAATAGGAGGCAGCTGCGGTAAACGCCTCTTCCAGTCACAATGGAATAACAGGGACTGGATTTGCCCGTTCTCCTGAAACAACCAAAAATCAGACGATAAAACAATGGTTGTCAAAACAGGTTCATCAAGTAATAAAGGACAGTGATTCCTGAGAGACAGAACAAATGAGGCAGCAAACCCAGCAATTACCTCATCTCTGAGCTGAGAAGAGAGTTGAGAGTCTGGGAGACCAAGGCAGAGATGGCTCAGAGTACAGAACTGGAGAGAGGAGAGAGTTGCACAGGAGAACTTCAGAGTAATCCCCCTCAAGATTTCAGCCAAGTACTGAGCAGCGCATGTATGTGAAGCAATTACTCAAGTCCAGAGGAAAAAAAAAACCTGAAAGGGTTAGAGGGAACAGTGCCCAGTGCTCATACAAGGGCAGGAACAGTGGCTGTTCCATTACGCCAGACAGGGAAAACCCATAATTAATGGCTCATTAGGTAAGCAGGAAGAGTATATCATAATATCACAATAAACAAAAAATTCAAGGCAGTAGGGAGAGAAGGGATAAACGCCATCCAAGGAGGCACAAGGGGAACATATAAGCCAATATGACAAAATGTTAAGGCTTGAGAAAGCTCAATGATTATACGTAGATTAATACAGAAGATTTTGGATGATTCACATATATTTTTATTTTTTCTTTTCTGTACAATTTTTCCATTGCTAATTTACTTTACTGTATATTACTAATGTAGTCAAGTAAATGAAATTTCAAAGACATTATAGTAAGTCATCAACAACGGAATTCATATTGATGCATGTATTATGGGTCTGAGACAGATGAACTTCAAAGTCCTTTTAGCTTCAATACTATTCAGTTCTGTGGTTCTAGTTCTAATGTAATTTCCATACAGATTGGTGTCACCAACACCAACCACTAACCGAAGTCATCTGTCCATTCTAGGGAATGTAACCATTTTGGTTAAGCTTAGCTCTGATACAAATACAGAGGCTGAAGTCTCCATGTGGGACAGTCCTGTAGCTTCATTTGATCCGTAACACATTGACCTATTACCAAATTATTCATGAAACAGCATTTTTTTTTTTTTTCAGGAAACAAGAAGATACAATTTTTAAGGACATTCCATATTTAGAATAATTTGTGGAATGTGATGCGGACTCAGCTATTTGTTGAATAAGTAAATCTGAGCATCCAATAATTCATAGCTATTTTAATGATTTTCAGACATGTGTTTCTAAGCTTCTTTAGTCAATCCTCTTATTTGCCACATGGCAAATTGCTTGTTTGTTGTCACTGTTCTCCTTATTTTTTATCTGACAGTGCTTTATACCCAACTTAAGTCAAAGTTTTACAGAAAAAGATGTTTTTGATGAATGATAATTCTAAATGTGTTCTCTAGGCTCAGACGGGAGGTGTTTTTTCTTACAATTAATATTTTCTTTTTGTGTTGCCACAGCCCTAGACACTTCCTATCTGTAATAGTGATTCCCCCTTTGTCCCTGAAGCAGATGGGGGTATTGGGTGGAGCCCTGGGGTTTGGTATACCCCACTCTGGCCATGAATCATCATTCCTCTCTCAGTGCCCCATTCAGTACACAGAATCACAGTGCTGTGTCTCTCAACTGTCACTAGTAATATACGAGAGTTCCAGTTGCTCTATTTCCTAACCAACACTTGAAATTTTCAGGGGTTTTATTTATTTATTTTTAATTTTAGCTATTCTGGTAGGTGTGTAGTGTTCTCTCATTGTAGTTTCAGTTTGCAATCTCCTGAGGACTAGCTGAGCTTCTTTTCATACGCTCATTAGCCATTCATATATCCTCATTTTTGAAGTGTCTGTTCAGATCTTTTGCCCATTTTTAACTGATTTTTTCTTTCTCCCCATTTTTATTATTGAGATATAAAAATTCTTTAAATATTCTGAAAGTCCTTTGTTAGATATATGCGTTGAGAATATGAGAATATTTTCTCCAAGTCTGAAGCTTGCCTTTTCATTTTTAATGAAAGAGCAGAAGTTTTTAATATTGATGAAGTCAGATTCATCAGTGTTTTTCTTCTTACAGTTTATAGTTTGGTGTCCTATGTATGAAATCTTTACTGTCCCAAAGCTGTGAATATTTTCCCCTAGGTTTCCTTCTAGAAGTGGTACAGTTTCCCCCTTTACCTTTAGGTCTATGATCATTTTGAGTTAATTTTGGTGTATGCTGTGAGGTAAGGATCAAGATTTCTATTTTCCATAGATATA
Organism: Elephas maximus indicus; assembly: GCF_024166365.1. NCBI lineage: Eukaryota > Metazoa > Chordata > Mammalia > Proboscidea > Elephantidae > Elephas > Elephas maximus. The sequence goes on along the minus strand of NC_064828.1, from coordinate 32,235,744 downwards.
TATACACAGTTGCTCAAGCACCATTTGCCAAAACTTCTTTTTGGATTAACTCTTCTTTAATTGAATAACAATTACATTTGGAAATAAAACAAACAAAAAACAGTTGCTGTCAAGTCAATTCCAACTCACAGTGTATAACCTCAATTCAGAAAGAAGCCTTCCTTCCCACCCTCAGACCCTGAATCCTGCCATGAAGGGCCCTTTCTTCTCTGCATTTAGTCTTGCCTGCTCAGTCCTGTTCAGAAAAGCATGATAAAGCCTTTGGATCATTAAGTTACAAAATCTTTGAAATTAAATTTTTCCCACGTCTTAACTGAAACCTCAAAGAGGCCACATGGAGCCTCTATAGTTTGCATACATAAACATTGTGGGGAATGTATCCTAGGTTTTCTCATTCTTTTCTTTATAAATTTTCATAGTTCAGCTGAAGTTAAAGGGTCACTGATGCAGCTCCCAGGATCTTCTTTGATTGTCCTTAAGCCAATTAGAGACTCAGACCTGGGATCCAAAACGTGTGCCCAGTTTACAGTGAGGGATTCTTATTTCTCTGTTTCTTGGCCCTAGGAAACACAGAATCATTATTTTGCCAACCACAAAGAGAACCAGTTCACCCTTTTTTTTATGTTCTTTATACACATGGACACTAAAGTATCTTTCCTGGGAGAAGAAGCCACAGTTGAGTTAGAACAGCACTCTCAAGTGATCAGGCTTCCTTCCCAAACAGAGAATTGTGTAAGAATAATTAATAGAATATTACGTGAAACCACACAGGAAAAGCTATCTCCAGTCCTAAAGATTCCTTGCTCTAAATCATGAGGAATAGGCTCTGATTCAAAAACCAAGAATCCATACTCTTGACCACAGCACTTATTTAGAATTTAAAAAAAGAGATGATGTCAGTGTTAAGGATACTCAGGACTGGGAGGAACCAGACCTCCCGCTGCAACACAACTCTTCTTCTCACAGATGACTGGGCTTTCCCTCACTGGCTCTGCCAATAAGGAGATAGGAAGGAGACTCCAAATAAGGACTTTCCTGAAAGACCTTCTTTCTCAAGAGTATTTTTTTGAGCAGCTACAAAGAAAGGAAGGAAAAGGTAGAGAAAGAAAGACCCTAGGAGCTGGGAACGGTGGAGTTTTTACAACATGGACCTGTGAAGAGACCAATATCCATCAGAATTGGAGAGACATGTGCAGAAATCAATGGAATGGATTCCAGAGATCTCATTTAGTCTATATCTGCCCTAATAATGATGAGACCAGCAGTTTTCCAATACTTAACAGTGGCAATGTTTCAGGAGAGAATAAATCCATAGGTTCACTAAGCAGAAGAGCCAGAGGGAGCTTCATTAAATGTGTGTCATGGAATATTTTTCAGTCTGGAGGGAAAATGCCATTATGACTGAAAACAGGAGCATTTCCGGAGATTAGAACTAAGGTTTTCACTTAGATTGCCCCTCTCCATCCCTAGCTCAGTATAATATCAGGGCTTCTGAGTTCTGAAGCATCAAAGCTGGAATTTGTTCCTTTTCCTCTCCTTGTCCCCAGCTGAGAACACTACCTGGGAGAAACCATAATTCTTCCCACCCCTGCCAGGGCTGCCCAGGCCCTCCTGTGCTCAGGGTTTGTGCTCAGCTCCCCCTGCAGTTCCTTTCACTGTGTTACTCAGAGCACAGTAGTACATAGCCGTGTCTGACATTTGAACTGAAGACTTCTTCAGGTGGAAGGAGCTGTCACTGTTAACAAGATTGGCCTGAAACCCTTGATTCTCTCTTCGTGTTGAGCTCTTTAGCAGGAGTTGAGGAGCTTTGTTGAGATACTGGACATACCAGAAAAGGAAAAGACTCACTGTTGTAGAGCTGCTCTGGTAAGTGCAGTTCAGGATCATAGATGCCCCCTCAGAGAGGGTAACTGGGCCTTCTGTCTGGGTCACTGGGTCTCCATTGGTCCCTCCTAAAATTTTTTAAGATTTTGTTATTTTGGAATATATGAACAGAAGACAGTCCCCAGTGGGGAAAGGGAACTAGACATCACCCAGATCCAGGAATGAAAAATCACTTAAAAATGAAGCATTACTCACTGATAATTAGCAGCAGGACCACCACAGGCACTGAGCAAAAAGCAGAAAGCATGGCTAGTTGAGCTGTGGAAAAGAAAGCAGACTTTGTACCCTGCTGATAGGCTTGCTGCTCTAGTTTCAGATCCTGGATTCTGGGATAGAATCTGCTAGAAAATCCTTGCTTCTTCGGGAAGAGCACTTTCTACTCTGCCCAATTCACCAACTGTAGAGATAACATATACAGAGGAGGGCCAATGAGTGTCAAACCACCACGTGAATCTGGGAATAAACCACATCTATAGGAATTTTTTTATATATATTTTTATAGGAATTTTTTTATAGGAAAGAGCGCCCTCTTGTGGCAGGAGCCCCTGTTAAACAGTGGCGATGAAGGATTTGATTCATCTTTTATATTCATATCTCCAGCACCATGCACAACATCTAGCCCTCAGTAACTGAATACAAAATTCTTCATTACATATTTATGCTCCTTTCCTGCTAATAAACCATCACAGTTTGTTGTTATAAAGAATGGGCAACATAAATCAGCTTACAATATGACTCTGTTGGGCTACAACCACTTCATTTCTTCGGAGTTTGGCATTGCCTCAGCTTTGCTACCACATTTCTTTATCCCTATTACTCTAAAACCTTTACTTGCACGGTTTACCATCATCTTACTTGGCCACCATTTGCTATCACGTAGAAACCCTGGTGGCGTCAAGGTTAAGAGCTCGGCTGCTAAACAAAAGGTCGGCAGTTCCAATCCAGCAGGCGCTACTTGGAAACCCCGTGAAACAGTGCTACTCTGCCCTGTAGGGTCGCTATGAATCGGAGTGGACCCGACAGCAATGGGTGATGGTGGTGCTATCCTGAAGGAACTACAGTGTTCCAGTTATGCGGTCAGCTGCTAAAGGAAAGGTTGGCAGTTGGAACCCACTAGCCACTCCGTGGGAGAAAGACGTTGACAGTCTGCTTCTGTACGGATTTGCAGCCTTGGAAACCTTATGGGGCAGTTTTACTCTGTCCTTATAACGTCGTTATAAGTCGGAATCAACTCCATGGCAATGGGTTTGGCTTTTGTTTGGTTTTGTTTGTTGCTATCACATATATTCGCATTAAACAAAACAAAGAAACCTGTTGCTGTCCAGTTAATTCCAACTCATGGTGACCCCATGTGTTACAGAGTAGAAAAACTCCATAAGGTTTTCTTGGCTGTAATCTTTAAGGAATCAATTCACCAGGACTCTCTTCTGTGGAGCTGCTAGGTGATTTCGAACTGCCAACCCTTAGGTTAACAACGGATGGCAAACTGCTTGTGGCATCAGGCTCCTTATAGTTGCATTAAAAAAGAAAAAACATTGCCGTCAAGTTGATACCGACTCATAGCAACCCTATAAGACAGAGTAGAACTGCCCCATAGGGTTTCCAAGGAGCAGCTGATGGATTCTAACTGCCGACCTTTTGGCTAGCAGCCTGAGCTCTTAACCACTGTGCAGCCAGGACTCCATATTCACATTAAGGGATTGAAATTGCATGACTGTACTCTGGTACACTGTGATCATCCAAATAATTCAAAATATTCATTCTTAAATTGTTATTTAAATTAAGACAAAATTTTTTTAATGTTCATAGAATTCTCATACCTGTAGTCTTGTGTCTATGTCAACATTTATAACATGCATAAATGACCCTCTCCCCTGAACTTCAGACCTGTATTTCCAACAGTCACAGAACATCTCAAACTCTACACGCCCGTAACTAAACTCCTGATCTTCCCCTCCCTCTCCTTCTGACCTACCCTCAAAAAGCCTACTCCGTCTGCATCCTTCCTCATCTCACTTGGTAACAACTTCATTGTTCTGTTTGCTTAAGGTCAAAAACTTTGGAGTCATCTTTGGGTTTTGTTTTTGTTTTTGTTTTTTCCACATCCCATACAATAGGTCAGAAAAAGTTGATTCTACCTTCCAAATAAATCTAGAATTTGTTCACTTCGCAGCACCTCCACTGCTACCCTTGTCCAGCCTACCCTTATCCCATCTGGATTGTTGCAATAGCCTAGCTTTTGCTCGTAACTCTACAGTCTTTTCTCAACACAGTAACTAAAGTGGTACTCTTAAAACGGAAGTCAGATGAATCGTTTCCTTGTCAATCTCCTCCGACGGCTCCCCATTCCACTCAGGGTGGACTACTTATAAATTTACTTACTGACTTATTTCAAAAAGATTTTGAAGAGATTTGCAATAAGATTAATGAGGTGGAAAGATAAAGGAAGTAAATTTAATGCCCAGAGCAAAAATCTTGAGTCTGGACTTCCTGGGGAAAAAAGAACCGACATAAAAACAAGTATCTATTGAATACTTAGTGTACTAGTTAGTATACCTATTACTGTAAGAGTTGAATTATATTTATTTTTGTAATTTCATATAAGCCTAACAATAATCTTATGAGGTCCTTCTAATTCCTATTATTCTGTAAAAGAGGAAATTGGTACTCAGAGATGAGACACTTGCCCAAGACTACAGCCGGCCATTGGCAGAGCTAGGATTTGCACACTGATGTCACTATGAGTCAAAATCGACTCGACGGCAACGGGTTTGGTTTGGGTTTGGTGCTAGACTCCAATGCCCATCCCCTTTAATGCTGTACTGCCAATTGTAATTTATACCTACCATTTATTACGAAGCGAGAAGCGTGTCAATTCCTCACGGGAGAAAACTGTTTACCCAATTCTAAATTCTTTTACATCTGATCATTTCTTAGTTCCCTCCCCATCTGTGTCCTGAGTTGTTGAACACACCCCCACCCTTCTTTCAGCCCCCTTTCCTGACATGACTCTGCCCTTTATCCAAATACACTGAATCTTTGTGCCTCACAGATTCCTTTAAAGAAAAATGTGATGAAAACTCCTCCCGAAAATATACATCCCTTTACAGCACAAGATCTATATTCAATTTCAAAGAGTTTATGAACCTTAAGAGACTTCAACCATGGTTACCAATCCTTGCATTAGGTCTCCCCTTCTCTCTGACCAAGGAGCCCTGGTGGCCCAGTGGTTAAGTGCTCAGCTGCTAACTGAAAGATGAGCAGTTTGAATCCACCAGCTGCTCTAAGGAAGAAAGACATGGCAGTTTGCCTCCATAAAAATTACTGCCTTGGAAACCCTATGGGGCAGCTCTACTCTGTCCTATAGGTTTGCTATGAATTGGGATTGACTCATCAGCAATGGGTTTGGTTTTTTTGGTTTCTCTCTGACTAAAGAATCCCAGATGCCAGTGACTCAGAGGTCATTATTTCCTTATCCCTAGCTCCCTCTATTATGTTGATTGTGCCTAAAGTAAGGAATTTGAGCTAGAGGATTGCTAAGTTATATTCCACCCCTCAACTTCTATTTTTCTAATTATTTTCCTTCCCTACTCTTCCCTGGCAATGCAGTGGTTAAGAGCTTGGCTGCTAACCAAAATGTTGGCAATTCAAATCTACTGAACTGGCCGCTCCTTGGAAACCCTATGGGAAAGTTCTACTCTCTTCTATAAGGGTGCTATGAGTCAGGATCAACTAGATGGCAATGGGTATGGGACTGTCCTGCATATACTCTTTCAGCATCTCTCCCCTACACTCACACCCACACAGTATAGTGAGCCATATCACTGTAGCAGTGACTATATGCAGTCCACAGTAGACTCAGACATCAACCTGGTCCCAAACAGTCAGCTAAAACCCAAAGATTCTGCTGTCACTAGTAACTGAACATGCTCTGACATCTGGGGTCTGTTCTTTTCAGTAATAATCTAAAAAAGGGTCAAGAAAGGAGGTAATACAAGGATGACAGACATTTGTATAAATGGGAAGGCAGGTGCATTGCAGTGAATTACTTAATATGGCTCTTCTAGCCATGCATGGTCTTGTAACTCTCACAAAATGACTGGTGGGACTATGCATATAAGGTGCTTGTGGCCCACCAAGGGGATTGGACAGCCAGCTAATAATGCAAATAAGGTGCATGGAGCCCTTGTGTGGTGGGACCATGCAATATAAGGTGTACGAAACCCTAACAAGGTGATTGGACAGTTTTGACAATCCCCTTGTTAGGGTTAAAGCAAGCCAATCCCAGAAGGGGAGAGGGGACCTCACTGTCATCAGAAGAAGAGCCAGGAGCAGAGCGCATTCTTTGGATCCAGGGTCTCTGCTCTGAGAACCTCCCAGATCCAGGAGACAGAGAGCTGCAACACCAGAGAGGGTGTAGGATGGTGAGAAGTGGCAGCAACAGAACCAGGACACAGGTACGAGACGGCACAGTGGGCTTCCTGGCCCACAGAGCAATGCGGCTACAGTGGGCCTATGGAGCGGAGCAAAAGAGCTGAGCACCTTCAGGTAAGAGGTTTGCTGGTGGAGTGGGGTGCCTCCAGGCACTTGTCAGAGCTCAGCTTCCGGACAAAAGAGTGAGAAAGCTGAGTGCCTTCAGGCTGAGGTTTACTGGCAGAGTAGGGTACCTCCAGGCACCTGTTGTTACAAAGCGCTAAAAAGCTTTGTAACTCTTTCCTGGGAGATGCTTGCTTGCCGGCACAGCTGAGAATAGGCTGTACTGATCCAAGAACTCTAACCTGAGTTGTTCCTGATCCTGAACAAAAACTTTTTACTTCCCTAATAAACCACACACTCGTGAATAGGGTCTGTGAGTTCTCAGTGCCATGGGAGGGACAGCTGGTGTCAGAATCGGCAAAAAGATCAGAGAGTGGAGATACCCTGACCTCCACCTCATAGGAATCAGCCTTGGGCTGATGCTGACGGTGAGTGATTCTCCACCCCTTGTGAAGCTGGAGGTTTGACGCCACCACACTGTTTGTGGGGAAAAAAAAGGAGCAGGGTGAAAAATAGAGGAGTCAACTCAGAACCGTGCCTCACTTGAGAAGATACAAATCCCTTCTGCGTTTTTTTAAGAGTTTTCTATACAAACACACCCACTGAAACCACACACAGGGTAAAAGGGAAGCTTTAAGTTTATCTTTAGGTGCTTATGACTCATGGAGTGTTGCCCAATAAAGTAACATCACCATTGTTTGGTGTTCAGTTTAGAAGGGGCTCAATGTTTTAAAGATTTTTTTTTGTCTAGAGAAATGTATTTCTTATTCTTGAGAGGAATGTGTTTAAACTTGTGTATTTCTCATGCTGCTCTAGCCTATTCACAAAAACCGGGCAGTTAACTGCCTAAAAATAAAGCGAATCTTCCTTGCCCTCAGGCCCTCTTCAGGGCCTATTTTTTCCCAAAAAATTGGACTCTGTTTGAATTCCAGAGCTGAGAGAAACTTAAGAACTCACATACCCAAGCCCATCATTTTCAGATGAGGAAACTGTGCCCTACAGAGTTCCGTTAGTAATTCAAAGCCATACAGTCGGTATCAGCAGCACTGAGACTGTGAGACAGACCCCCTTCCCTGGTCAGTCCAGTCTCGGTCCCATTCATTTCACCCCTTTCCAACAGCCCCCACTTTATTTTGCCAGGAACTATGGGAACTGCCTTTAGGGGAGAGCACAACCACCAACTCTGTTGACTTTAATAGATCAGCAAAGATTCTGCAGCACAGAGGTAGGCAGCTGAGTCTGCAGGCTGGGAGGCTGTGATTTAAAAAGAGGTCTGCTTGATGGTCCTTTCAAAGATGACCTATATTTAGCCTTCCTTCCTGTTTCTCAGCCTTATTTTCACTAGATCTTGTCTGTCCCCCTGTAAGGATGCTGGAGTACTTGTAATGTTACTAGTCAAAGTAGCCTTCTCGCCCTCCTGCATACTCAGGGCCAGAGGACTCTGTTCCCTCCTAGGTGGAAACACAACATAGACAAGGGAGGTTTAGTCACTTCTGTGGACACTTTAGATATTCAATTTTTTTTTCCACAACCTCAGATATGACCAAAGATGAAGCAGAACTGATCTTAGCCATCCAACTCCATCCCTTGGGCTATGTCTCTGGATCTCTCTATCCCTGTCACCAGGAAGTCTCCAATTCACAGTCTTTTTGAAGCCACAATATCACCAAACTGACTCCCAGGAACAACTCCATTCTCTTCCGGGCCTGTGGCCTAAAATGTAGACTCAGTCTCCTCAGCAAGAAGCCATTCTCTTTAGTTCAGTGAGAGTTACTAGGGCTCTCCCTCTATCCCCAGGAGGAATTCTCAGCCTTCCTACCCAGCCAATCAGTGGAGGCCTGTTAAGCCCTTTACATGCCCAAGGGCCTAACCCAACTACAAGTGAACTTTGCTTGAAACCTGAGAAAGGATCTGAGGGGATAGGAAACACCACCATCTTGTGTTCAAATGTGCACAATGGAATGGGCTCCAGACATTGGGCTGGAGCTGCTCAAACTTAAAAAAACTTAAAAGAAAAAAAAAAATTTTTTTTTTTTCTTTTAAGAAGGTGCATACAAATCACCTAAGGATCTTGTTAAGATGCAGATTCTGTTTCCTCAGGTCTGGGGTGGGGCTGGATGATTTAGGGTTTTTGTTTTGTTTTTAATTTTTATTGTGCCTTAAGTGAAAGTTTACAAATCAGGTCAGTCTCCCATACAAAAATTTATATACATCTTGCAATATACTCCTAGTTACTCTCCAGCACACTCCCTCTCTCCACCCTGTATTTCTGTGTCCATTCAGCCAGCTTCCGTCCCCCTCAGCCTTCACATCTCCCCTCCAGACAGGAGCTGCACACATAGTCTCACGTGTCTACTTGATTCAAGAAGCTCACTCCTCACAGGTTTCATTTGCCCTAGGTTTTTTAACAAGCTTCCAGGTGACGCTGTTACTGTAGCAAGTTTAGAAGAATGCTTGTTTCACGCTCAGTACATGAAAACAGAATTTGCAATATTAAGGTTCAGTACAGTACAAAAGACCAAGTTTTCCAAGTCCACTGACCAGTTGAACTGTTCCGGTCATAGATGCCAAAGGGTGTTATGAGCTCTAAAAAAAAAAAAATTTTTTTTCTAGATGATGTAAAACACAGGATAACGCATGGCTGAATGCTAGGAAATGTTCTCATGTCCAGAGAGTGGACTTCCTCTCTTTACCTCTACTGCCTCCCCCACATACAGGTAGGAAAATTACTGCTTTGACTTTCAAGACATTTCTTCTTGATCTTGTTGGGCTAGTTTAAGTAGACATTCAGTTTCATTACAGCAAGAACACAAATTAGTTAAGGTGTTTTGCTCAGTTCCTGCAGAATACCCTCTGAGAGGCCTTGGAAATTGATTTAGAAACACAAGCCCCCTGATTGCTGTCATCACAATTTTATTTTTTCTACTCTGCTCATACGAGAATGGATGCATTGTAGTTGTTTCTTCAAACACTTTTTTTTTATGAAGAGAAAAATTATGGCTGAACAGACAGATGAATGGACAGGTGGATGAAAGAAAGAAAGATTGGACTGGAGTGTCAAAAAATTGACTGTAGTCAACTCTGACTTATAGCAGCCCTACAGGACAGAGGGTATGCGCCTGGTAGAGTGTAGTGAGAAATAAAGCTGAAAGGAATTTGACTGGAATCCAGAGAGGATTTTGAATGCCTGGATTAGTATGTGAATTAGTCATTAGCAAACAAAGAACTGAGGAGTTTGAACAAGACAGTATTATTATGAAAATGGTATTCTATAAACTTAATCTGGATGTTTGTTCACAAGAATAATTTGAAGAGATAGGTTGACAGGCCTTGTGGAATAATAGAGACTGGAAACCTGGTGCCATAGTGGTTAAGAGCTACAGCTGCCAACTAAAAGATTAGCAGTTCGAATCCACCAGGCAGGAGCTCCTTGGAAACTCTATGGGGCAGTTCTACTCTGTATTTATTATAGGTTCGCTATAGGGTCTCTATAGGGTAGCTATAAGTTTTGGTTTTTTTATGAGTTGTAATCGACTCGACAGCAACAGGTTTGTTTTTGTTTTGGCAGGGGGGATTCTATTAGATAGATCTGGCTTTGAACCCCAGTTCTTCCATTTAATCTCCCTGAGTGAGGTCCAGCAAGTTACTTAATGCCTCCAAGTATCAATTACCTTATCTGTAAACTAAGGATACTACCAGAATGTTATTAAGAAGAATAGACGGTATAGTATACATAAAATGCTTTGTATACTGCATCATGCGTAATAAAAAACTCAATAAATGACAGCTACTAGTTAAAAAAAGAAAAATACAATGGAGGCTGTGCAACCAGTCAGGAGGTCACTATGTCTTCTCATTGCTATCTGTAAGTGACTGAACCAGGGTCATTGAGCTTCCGAGCTAAGAGGAATTTTAGAGAATTTACAGCAAACAATGGATTGGAGAAACTTTTAATCAAATGAGATTTACGTTTTGTAAAATATATAAAAATAGAATAAAAACAGATAAGTCACTATTTATCCTAACAAACAAGGATATACTTTTCAACTTTTAAACAAGGATATACTTTCCAATCTTTGAAATTCTTCATATTTTTACTAAGGCACAATCATGCCAGTTGATATCTTGATTTTTTTCAATTTACCCAGAAACCCCCAGTGCCGTCGAGTCGATTCCGACTCATAGCGACCCTATAGGACAGAGTAGAACTGCCCCCATAGAGTTTCCAAGGAGCGCCTGGTGGATTTGAACTGCCGACCCTTTGGTTAGCATTTAACCACTACACCACCAGGGTTTCCTTTTTTTCAATTATCACTTTTGAATTATCATTATAGATTCTCTTGGTAAATACCATTTATTTGCTATGTAATATTTTATTTGGATCATTAAGCCTTTCTCCTTAAGATTAAACATTTGGGTTTTCAATTTCGGTTTAGTATTAATAATTTTCTTTGCAAATAATTATCTTTATATGCCCTGGGATTTTCCTTAAGACAGATTCCCTAGATGTAATTATTACAATAGAGAAAACATACTCATTTGAGATCTGTGGCCCTGAATTTAAAGTAAGGCTGATCAACACCGGATAGAATTTTCTCCAGCAATTTATGACATGGGATAAGTGGAGGGATCTCCGAAAGTTTTACTTGTCACCAGCTAACAGATGCCCTGTTGTGTTAAAAAATGAAAAAATGCAAAAAAATAAACCCAAACAATCAACCAAGTTCTTGCACTGAAAACCTGTCTGCATAAGCATCCATATCTCAGTTGCCGACAAGTCGATTCTGGCTCATGGAGACCAACCTCTCGTGTGTCGGAGTAGAACTGCGCTCCATGGAGTTTTCAATGGCTGATTTTTCAGGAGCAGATTTTGGTGTCTTTCTTTTTGAGGCACCTCTGGGTAGATGCAAAACTCCGACTTTTTGGTTAGCAGCTAAGCACATTAACCGTTTGCACCACGCAGGTACCCCGTTTTGGTACTAGTTATTATGTTATTATTATTGTCTATCTATTCTAACCCAGGGATATTTCTCACAGCAGGAGCAAATGAGCCCATCAGCTGTGGCAAGTATCACTTTCATTACCGTTTGACAAATAAGTCATTCATTCAGCATTATTCAGTACCTGGGATATGTTAGGCTCTGTTCAGCTCTGGAGATACAGCAGTCTATAAAATAAATCTCCCTAGTCTTCTGGGGTTTATATTCTAGAGAGGTGAGAAAGAGAATATACAGATGAATAAGCAAAATATCAAATGATGATAAACCCACTGCCGTCGAGTCAGTTGCAACTCCTAGAGACCCCATAGGGTTTCCAAAGCTATGGAAGCAGGCTGCCACATCTTTCTCCCACGGAGCCACTGGTGGTTTTGAACCACTGACCTTTCGGTTAACAGTGGAGCATCTGGGGCTCATTAGATAATGATAAGTGCTGTGGAAAAAACAAAGCAGGAAATGAATATGGGGAGACTCAAGGCAGGGGCTTATAATTTAAATAAGGTGGCCAGAAAAGACCACAGAAGGTAGCTTTCTGATTCTCTGAAAAATTATGGGAAAAATAATGGATATGAGACCAATCGGGCAGGTATCGAAAGATTCCCCCAACATTTCAGGCCTGTCTGAAAGAAACAGAGATGTAAGGAGAAAAAGTCACATTAAAGAAAGCCACCTTTTAGACTTGGACATATCCAATATAGTGTGCACCACGATAGGCAGAAATACTTGAACATATAACTGGAAATGGGAAATGAGAGAAAGCTATCTCCTATTCATTTTTCTCTATCTACTTCCATAGTGAGTAGACTAAATACTGCTAACATATTAATACCCATCCTGTGGCGTGTGTGGTTAAGAGCTATAGCTGCTAACCAAAAGGTCCGTAGTTCAAATCCATCAGGTGCTCCTTGGAAACCCTATGGGGCAGTTCCACTCTGTCCTTTAGGGTCACTATGGGTTGGAACTGACTCAACAGCAATGGGTTTCGTTTTTGTTTTTTTTTTTTTGTGTTAAATGACGATGAATATATGCCCATCATGCTAGGTGCTTCCCATACATAAAAGGCAGTACCTAGGTTACTAACGAGATTCGCTCCCAAGTGTGTCTTTAAGAATTTGTAGGTAAACCATAACAGGTGCACATTGTTCTTCTTTAGCCTTACTTTTAGTACAAGAAAAGGCTCAAAACCTTTTCAATGATCTGAAAGCTGCATTCGCAGCAAATGAAGGTAATCGTTTTGAAGAATGTGTTGCAAGTAGGGGTTGGTTAAATCGCTTCAAAATGAGGGCAAATTTACATAACATTAAAGGGCAAGTAGGAGTTGTCCATAAGTCAGACATTCATTGTCTGTAAGTCATATGTTTGTAGCCTGAGGCCTTACTGTATTTCAGACATGTTGACTGAAGTTGGTGGCCTGTGCCAATGCATTTTACTTAGCCCCTTTCCTACATTCCCATTGATAACACATAAAAATAGAGAGGAAGTACATACAAATGCTGGGCCGAGGGAAGGGCACAAGACTTAGGCCAAAAACACTGGGGAATTTGTTCAAGATAATGCAAAGGAGATGGGCTTGAAGCATGTCCAACCAACTCATGTGCTACTGCCTACATGAAATAAAGCCCACACAAGACATAAGTTGGGTCACGAGCCTCAAGCTCACATGGCACCGAATGGAGGGCTGGGCAGTAGGAAGAGATCGAAGGGTTGAAGTGAAGGTTAAATCTGATCACAAAGTATATGAGGAAGAGCAGGCTTGCATTTAATAAAAATAAGTGAAAAGACAGTACAAACAAAAAACAAACAGGTCAGCTTAACATCAACTCTTCTCTATAAGACATTTCAGAAAGTAAATACCTGCTTTCATTAAAAATTTTATCTTAGAAACAAAACATGCTATGTTTGCAGGCCCTTAGAAGAATACCAAATAGCATCACTGTCATTATTAAGGCACCAAACTACTCTCCCTATTATAAATATTCAGTTATACATGGAGATAGGGTCATAAAAGGAATTCAGGCACAGAAGTTGTCCCAGACTGTCTGGGCAGGGCTCCAACTAATCTGGGCCTCAGCATGGGTGAGGCACCATTTTGACTAGCATTTGACTGGCTTCCGGTTTGGCCTTCTTGTCTGGGCCTAAAAGATTTCTAATAAACTCCAATGTCATCGGTATTAAAACGAATCTTCTTAACTCCCAATGTCAGAAACACAAAAATTCCCCTTTATACTGAAGTAAAAATGGGAAAATTATAGGACAAATGAAAACATTCAGTACTTCAAGGAAGGGGAGAGAACTGAGGAGACAGAGCACCTGTTACAGATGAAACAAATTACTTCCAGGAGTAGGAGAGAAATTTAAACTTCCTACATGTAAGAAATTATCTATTTAAAGGGTAACATCTAACTTCAGAAAAATATTGTCTATCACCACAAATATAAGGCACAATTAGAAGAGAAATAAAATGGTGCCAAAAAAAGTCACTCATGATATCATTAAAAATTAGAATCTGAAATTTTTGACGAAATGTAAAATACATGAAATAGGATATAATATTAAGTGGAAGTAAGTCAGAATACCATAGTGTATGATCCTAATTTTAAATAAGATTCTAGTAAGGAAAGTATACCTAATGTAAGCCATGATTTATGTGGATGATAAGATTACAAAAGATTTTCATTTTATATTTTTCTGGTTTTTTCCTTGAATATGCAATTAATGGGAAACCCTGGTGGCATAGTGGTTAACTGCTACGGCTGCTAACCAAAGGGTCGGCAGTTCAAATCCACCAGGCGCTCCTTGGAAACTATGGGGCAGTTCTACTTTTTTTGTTCTGGGTATGTAATTAATACTTTTATAATCAGAAAAAGTTAATAAATGCTACTATTCTTGAGTCTTTCTAAAAGAAGACTATTCTCTGACATAGATACCAAGGTGTTTTCCTAGCATAGAAATCTGAATAATACCCACAAATAAAACCCTAAAGCTGGGATATATAACAAGGAATCACTAATCTCCTTTAAGATTCCATTCCAAATGTTTCAACACTTCCTGGGTCATTTTGAAACTGACTTTCTTTTTGGATGTTTTAGAATGTCTATATATTAGAAATTTCAAGAAAATCTTTGGGTGGTGCAAAGAGTTAACATGCTTTCTGCTAACCAAAAGACCAGAGGTTCAAGTCTACCCAGGAACAATTTGGAAGAAAGGTTTGGCAATCTGCTTCTGAAAAATCAGCCATTGAAAATACTATGGAGTTCATTTCTACTCTGACACACGTAGGGAGTCCCTGAGTCTGAGTCAACTCAATCGAAACTCCTTTTATAAATAAGAAATACAATATAGAAAAACCCTCAACTCGAAGATCTGCCAGAGGAAGGGGGTGAGTCTTCAGCACAGGCTCAGGTTTGGGTACAGGCTGCAGGTGTCTGGGGAGCACTGTGCTCTCACTGCACAGAAGTAGGTGGCTGAGTCTCCAGGATGAGTGTCTTCAATGTGCAGTGAGAAATATTTCTCTTTGGTATTCACTAGAAGAGTGAGTCTTTCCTCTTGTTTCTTGCCGTCACTTGACAAAATAGATTTAAGAAACTGAAGACCTTTTCCAGGTTCTTGTTTATACCAAAGGAAGTAGGTGGAAGTACTGTCAGTATAAGTGCAGTTGAAAGCAGAGCTCTCTCCCTCCTGGACACTCAGGAAAGAAGGACTCTGCTCCACCTTCTCTCCTCTCCCCATACCTGTGCAAAAAGGAAACATCAGACAAAGGAAAATGTCATCAGGTCATCATCCTCCAGAGTTTCCATTTCTTTTCCTGGAAATCTGGAAAGGCTGGACCCCTCTCACACTTCTAATGAATATTTACTGAACTACCCAAAAGCCCTCAACTTACAGTCTAGCTGAAACCACAAGAACAGTAACAAAGGTCCATTAAGTGTCTTCATTGTTCTCCCAATTGGGACCTGCAACCTCCTGCCAAGAGAGCTACTTCTTTGATCAAGTTACCCCTTCCTTTCCTCCACACCACAGTAATTTCTTCAACTACCAACACAGGAATGTGCTGCTGCCTTTAGCCTACTCAGAGAAATCAACCAAAAGAAAACTTCCGAATGTTCTGCATCAGCAGAAGTACTCTGCCATCTTGTGGTCAGATCCTCAACTGCGAAACCAGCTAGTCAAATCCTCTACTCTTACCAGTATATGTGAGACGCTGACACACAAACCAGCAATGCACCAAATAAACTATATTCCAAGTGTGTCTCCAATCAGGAAGTATGTGGGTTAGCAGAAAGTAAACACAATAAAAATATATGATTCAGAATTCCATTTTATCTCCTTAGCACACTGCTGACTCACTTTGAATTAGTGTTGGATGTTTTCCTTGTTTATTCAACATGCGCTTGCTCTAGTTAAAGTAAGGAAGATACCATGATTGACCCTGCTAAGCCACTGAGGAGTAAAACAGTCCTCCTCACCCATCTCTTTTTAAAATGGCCAGAGAATTAATTAGCCAAATCAGTCATTTGGATTAGCACTCACAATGGAAAACTCTAAAGTAACATTTAAGCACAAAGATTGAGAAAAAGAGAGAGGTCCGCTACGTATGTCAGAAACACAACCTTGTAGCCTCTACTCCTTCAAGCCTGGACTTATCCCTGGTCTTGTCATTCCCAGGAAATTGATAATGCTATGGGCCAAATCCCACCTCTTGTCTGTCACTTTGTCACACTGCGGTAGTTTGCACGATGCTGTGGTGCTAGAAGCTATGACACCGGTATTTCAAATACCAGCAGAGTCACACATGATTGACACGTTTCAGCTGAGCTTCCAGACTAAGACAGACGAGGACGGACCTGGTCCTCTACTTCTGAAAAAATTGACCACTGAAAACCTTATGGATGGCTGCAGAAAATTGTCTGATATAATGCCAGAAGATGAGCCCCTCAGGTTGGAAACTAAAAACCAAACCCATTGCCATCAAGTCGATTCCAATCATAGTAACCCTATAGAATGAAGTACAACTGCCCCATAGGGCTTCCAAGGAGCAGCTGGTAGATTCAAACTGCCAAAGTTTTGGTTAGCAACCAAGCTTTTAACCACTGCACCACCAGGGCTCCAGTTTGGAAAGCACTCGAAATATCACTGAGGAAGAGATGCCTCCTCAAAGTAGAGTTGACCTTAATGATGTACCTGAATTCATTCACTTCTTTCCATTCCCACTTCTGCAACCTTAGTTCATGCCTTACCAAGTCTTATTGCATTCCCTACAGAGATCTTGCTAACTTCTCATTATCCTCCAGTCTAGCCCCACCCCACTCCTCCATGAGTCATTCCCCAGAGCCTGGAGCATGATCCTTCTAAAACTTAAATTATCCATGAACGTGATGATTCTCATTCACATTACCCTATTTTATCTTCTTAATGGAACTTCTGTTTTGAAAACACTTGTTTAATTGTTTCCCAATAGTAGATTAAAAATCTACTCCACTAACTCACCATAGTAGTTTAAAAGTTCCATAATAGCAATAAACTTTCTGTATTGCAGAATATGTCTGAAAGAACTCCAAGGAAACTAATATTGGCCATTTTTCTACTACATCAAAGAAAGTAGATCCCCAAGGGCCTGGTAGAGTATTAGTCTGCAGTTGAATCAGGTGGCAATCCTGGCCTCTTTTGTCTTCTGGCTTCTACTGCCTGGGTCACTGAGACCTGCTGGAGGCAGCAATGTGTGAATCTACAGAACTGAAGACAATGGGTGAATGCCATACACATTTAGGTTGTTGTGATTTTGTGCTGTCAAGTTGATTCTGCCCCATAGCAAACATACAGGATGGAGTAGAACCACCCCCAAAGGGTTTTCTAGCATGTAATCATTGAAGGAGAAGACCACCAGGTCTTTTCTCCCATAGAGCAGCTGGTGGTTTCAAACTGCCAACCTTTCATTTACCACCAGAGGTCTTAACCATTGTACCAGCAGGGCTCCTTCATGTAGGTTCTATGGAGCCTCAAACTTTCTTTTCCTTAGAAGTCACTGTTTAGAAATTATCAAAATGTGATTCTTTATTTATTGGCTTAAATGAAAATATTGTGCACATTTCTCACTATAAATAGTTTTCCTTTCAGATTTCTGAGGAAGTAGTGACATTGCAGAGTTTAAGGATGTGGAATCTGAGAGGTGGGACCAAGATGTAGGAATATTCAGGTGCTTTGTGTTGTTCCTCTTACAACAAAGACCTGAGAAGACAAGTTGCACATATCAAAACAAAACAAACATGCAGGATGCAACAAACAAAAATACAATAAATGAACCAATGTAACAACTCATTGATGCCTTAGAGGCGACCATCCATATCACATCACATAAAGATGCAGGACAAGATGGCTCCACCAAGCAACCAAAATAAAGAACCAGAAAACCTTCCAGAGGAAGATAAGTCAATAGCACTACCTGATAAAGAATTCAAAAGATTAATATACAGAGCTCTCCAAGAGATCAAGAAGATCAGGCAAAATACAGATAAACTGAGGAACACACAGACAGAGCAATAAAAGCATTCAGAAAAACAATACAAGAACAAAATGACAGAATAAACAGGTTGCTAGAAATTGTACAAAAACAACTACGAGAAATCCAAAGGATTAACAACAAGATTTCAGAATTACACAACTCAATAGAAGATCATAGGAATAGAATTGAGACAATGAAACTCAGAATTAGTGAAATTGAAGATAAATCCCTTGACAGCAATTTGTTTGAGGAAAAATCAGAAAAAAGAATGAAGAAAAAGGAAGAAAACCTAAGAATCATGTGGGATTCTATCAATAGAAAAACCTACAAGTGATTGGAGCACCAGAACAGGGAGGATAACAGAAAACATAGAGAGAACTGTTGAAGATTTGCTGGCACGAAGCTTCTTTAATATCATGAAAGACAAGAAGATATCTAGCCAAGAAGCTCAAAGAACCCCATAAAGGATAGATGCCAAAAGAAAGTCACCAAGACATATCATAATGAAACTTGCCAAAACCAAAGACAAATAAAGAATCCTGAGAATGGCTAGGGGTAAAAAAAGAGTCATTACAAAGGAGAACCAATAAGACTAATCTCTGATTACTCAGCAGAAACTATGAAGGCAAGAAGACAATGGAATGACATATATGAAAACTTGAGGGAAAAAAATTGCCAGCAAAGAATTATATATCCAGGAAAATTCCCTCTCAAATATGACAGCAAAATTAGATCATTTCCAGATAAACAGAAATTAGGGGAATATGTAAAAACCAGAGCAAAATGACAAGAAATATTAAAGGAAATCCTCTGGTTAGAGAAACAACCATATCAGACAATAATCCAAGACAAGGACATAGGACAGATCAACCAGATACCAATTTAGGGAATTCACAAAAATAAAACAAAGCTAAAAGGCAAAAAAAAAAAATAGAGAACCAGACATGTCAGTATGTAAAAGATGACAAAGTCAAAACAAAAAAAGAGGAAAAGAACTGTGTAGTAATAGAACTTCCATATGGAGAGGAAGTAAATGCAATATCAAGAAAAGAAAGACTTGTTTAAACTTAGAAAAATAAAAGTAAATTTCAAGGTAACCACAAGCAAAGCTAACAAACAAACCCATCAAAATTAAAAACAAGAAACACATAGACATAGAAAACACAAAATTAACAGTAATGAAAAAAAAGAAAAGAAAATCCATAAACAAAAAGAACTCAGCACAGAAAATTAAGTGGGACAAAGAAACCGTCAATGCCACAAAAAATAAAATGACAATAAACTCACACCTATCAATAATTACACTGACTGCAAATGGCCTAAATGCACCAATTAAGAGACACAGAGTGGCAGGATGGATAAAAACAAAAAAGCACAATCCACCTATATGTTGTCTACAAGACACAAACACATAAAAAAACTAAAACTCAAAGGATGGAAAAATATATATATCAAGCAATCAATAAGCAAAAAAGAACAGGAGCGGCAATATTAATCTCTGATAAAATAGACTTTAAAGCAAAATTCACCATAAAGGATGAGGAAGGACACTATATAATGATTAAAGGATCAATACAGCAGGAACACATAACCATAATAATATACCCACACCCAATGACAGGGCTCCAAAATACATAAAACAAACACTAACAGCATTGAAAAGAGACATTGATAGTACCCCAATAATAGTGGGAGGTTTCAACATACCACTTTCAGTGAAGGACAGAACATCTAGAAAGAAACTCATTCCACAATCATCCAACTCGACCTCATAGCCATATACAGAATGTTCCATCCAACAGCGACATGGTATGCATTCTTTTCAATGCACATGGAACATTCTCCAGAATAGACCACATGTTATGCCATGGAAAAAAAAAAAAAAAACCCTTAATAAAATCCAAAGCATTGAAATAACACAAGTATCTTCCTTGATTCAAATGCCATAAAACTAGAAATCAATACCAGAAACTGAAAGGAAAAAAAATCAAATACATGGAAACTGAAAAACATCTTGCATAAAAGCTACTGGGTAATAGAAGAAATCAAGGATGGAATAAAAAAAAAAACTCATAGAATCAAATGAGAATGAAAATACATCTTACCAAAACATTTGTTACACAGCAAAAGCACTGCTTAGAGGTCAATTACAGCAACATATGCACATATCAAAAAGAAGAAAGGGCCAAGATCAAAACACTAATCTTACAACTCAAACATGTAGAAAGAGAGCAGCAAAAGGAGCCTTCAGGCACCAGAAGACAGGAAAAAATAAAGATTAGAGCAGAAATAAATGAAATAGAGAACAGAAAAACAATAGAAAGTATCAACAAGACCAAAAGTTGGTTCTTTGAAAAGATCAACAAAAATGACAAACCACTGGCCAAACTGACAAAAGAAAAACAGGAGAAGAAGCAAATAACCCAAAGAAGAAATGAGCTGAGTGATATCACAACCAACCCAACTGAAATAAAAAAGATTGTAACAGAACACTAAGAGAAATCTTACTCCAACGAATTTGAAAACTTAGAGGAAAAGGGCAAACTTCTAGAAACACACTACGTACCTAAACTAACACAAACTGAGATAGAAAACTAAACAAAACCTTTACAAAAGATGAGACTGAAGAGATAAAATAAAAAAAATAATAACTTTCCAACAAAAAAGCCAGCATAACCTTGATGCTAATGCCAGGGAAACATACCACAAAAAAAAAAAAAAAAAAGAAAGAAAGAAAACTACAGACCAATAGCCTTCAGGAACACAGACACAAAAATTCTCAACAAAATCCAAGCCAATAGAATTCTACCGCATATCCAAAAAAAAAAAAGAAATCAGGAAAAGTGGGACTCATACAGGTATGCAGGGATGGTTCAACATCAGAAAATCAGTCAACATAATCCACCACATAAATAAAACAAAAGAACCACATGACCTTATCAATCTAAACAGAAAAGGCATTTGACAAAGTCTAACACCAATTCCTGATAAAAACTCTAAGCAAAATAGGAATAGAAGGGAAATCTCTCAACATAATAAAGGACATTTATACACAGCCAACAGCCAACATCATTCTAAATGGAGAGAGGCTGAAAGCATTCCTCATGAGGACAGGAGCCAAACAAGAATGGCCTTTATCACCACTTTTATTCAACACTGTGCAGGAGGTCCTAGCTACAGCAATAAGGTAAGAAAAAGAAATAAAAGGCATCCAAATTGGTAAGGAAGAGGTAAAACTATCCCTAGTCACAGAGGATAGGGTCTTATACAAAGAAAACTCCAAAGAATACCCAAGAAAGCTACTGGAATGAATAGGAGATTTCAGCAAAGTAGCAAGACACAAGATTAACACAAAAAACCAGTTGGATTCCTCTACACCAACAAAGACAAATTCGAAAAAGGAAATCACCAAATCAATACCATTTACAGTAGCCCCCAAGAAGACAGAGTACTTGGGAATAAATCTAACCAGAGATGGAAAAACCTGTACAAAGAAAACTCTAAAATCCTACTGCAAGGAACCAAAAGAGACCTACGTAAGTGGAAAAACATACCATGTTCATGGACAGCAAGACTCAACATTGTGAAAATATCAATTCTACCAAAAGCAGTCTACAAATACAATGCAATTCTGATCCAAATTTCAACAGCATTCTTTAATGAAACGCAAAAAAAAAATTACCAACTTTATATGGAAAGGAAAGAGGTCCCAGATAAGTAAAACATTACTGAAGAGGAAGAACAAAGTGGGAGGCCTCATACTACCTGATTTTTGAACCTATGATAAAGACAGTGGTCAAAACAGCCTGGTACTGGCACAACAACAGAGACGTAGACAAATGTAACAGAACTGAGAATCTACCCCTAAATCCATCCGTCTGTGAGAAATTGATATTTGGCAAAGGGCCAAAGTCCATTAAATAGGGAAAAGACAGTCTCTATAACAAATGGTGCTGGCATAACTGGATATCCATCTGTAAAAAAAAAAAGATCCTTACCTCACACCATACACAAAAACTAACTCAACCACATCAGCCCGAGACCAAAAGAACTACATGGTGCCCGTCTTACCACCTATCACTGCCCTGACAGGGAACACAACAGAGAATCCCTGATGGAACAGGAGAACAGTAGGGTACAGATCTCAAATTCTCATAAAAAACCAGGCTTAACAGTCTGATGAGACTAGAGGGACCCTGGAGGTCATAGTCCCCAGACCCTTTGTTAGCCCAAGACTGGAAACATTCCTGAAGACAACTCTTCAGACAGGGATTGGACTGGTCTACAAGATAGACAATACTGGTGAGGAGTGAGCTCCTTAGCTCAAGTAGAGACTCATGAGGCTATGTGGGCAACTCCAGTCCAGAGGCGAGGTGAGAAAGAAGAGGGGGACAGGAGCTGGTTGAATGGACACGGGAAGGAAGGAGGAATGTACTGTCTCATTAGGGGGAGAGCAGCTAGGAGCACATAGCAAAGTGTGTATAACTTTTTGTATGAGAGACTGACTAGATTTGTAAACATTCACTCAAAGCACAATTTAAAAAAAAAAAAAAAAAACTAACTCCAAATGGATCAAAGACCTAAATATAAAATCTAAAAAGAAAAAGATCATGGAAGAAAAAATAGGGACAACATATGGCCTAAATAGTACACAAAACACAACTAACAGTGCATAAACACCAGAAGAGAAAATAGATAACTGGGATCTCCAAAAAAATAAATACTTATGCTCATCAGAAGAGTAAAAAGAGAACCTACAGACTGGGAAAATTTTTTGGCTACCACATATCCAACAAGGGCCTAATCTCTAAAATCTAGAAAATACTTCAACACCTTAATAACAAAAAGACAAATAATCCAGTTTAAAACTGGGCAAAGGATCTGAACAGATACTTCACCAAAGAAGACATTCAGGAAGGTAACACACACGTGATGAAATGATTGTGATCATTAGCCATTAGAGAAACGCAAATCAAAACAACAACGACATACCATCTCACCCTGACAGTACTGGCACAAATAATAATAAAAAAAAAAAACAGAAAATAACAAATGTTTGAATGAAAATTGGTACAACCACATTGGGAAACCATATGGCGCTTCCTTAAAAGGCTAGAATTACAAATACAATTAGATCCAGCAATCCCACTCATGATCTTAGTCAGGGAATATCTAGGTCAATTGGCATAACATAGTTCGTAAAACATTCTCCATCCCATTTTGCTGAGTAACATCTGAGGTCTTAAAAGCTTGCAGCAGCCATCAAAACACATCTATTGGTGCCATTCCGTCCAGAGTAAAGGAGAATAAAGACACAAGGAAAATATTAACTTAAAGGACTAAAGACCACATAAACCAGAACCTCCACCAGCCTGATCCAGAAGAACTAGATGGTGCCCAGCTACCACCACAAATCACTCTGACAAGAATCACAACAGACTCCTGGCCAGAACAGGAGCAAACCGTAGAACAGAATTCAAATTCATGAAAAAAGACCCGACTTAATGCTCTGACAGAGGCTGGAGGAAACCCAGAGACTATGGCCCCCTGACACTCTGCTGCCTCAGAACTGAATTCACTCCCGAAGCTCACTTTTCAGACAAAGATTAAACAGGCCTATAAAACAAACAATAACACACATGAGGAACATGCTTCTTAGTTCAATGAAATATGCAAGACCAAATGGACAACTCCCGCCCAAAAGCAAGACAAAAAGGCAGGAAGGGACACGACCTGAATAAATGGACACAGGGAACCCAGATAGAAAGGCTGAGCTAGCTTTCACATTGTGGGGGTTACAATAGATGTCACAAAAGAAAATGTGTATAAGTTTTTGAATGAGCAATTAACTTGAGCGGTAAACTTTCACCTCAAGCACAATGAAGTTTGAAAAAAAAAAAAAACTGCTAAAGTTTAAAACTCCAGGGGAAAACAAACAAAAAAAAGGTTTGACATTTTTTACATGTATGAAAATGCTATTTTCATTAATAAAAACAACTTTCATCTAAAACACAGATTGTGGAACCTGGAGGAAGTTTGCTTCCTTCTTATATTGGATCAGCCATTTTATAACATGATCTTGGGAAAGTCATTTAAACTACTCTAAGCCTGGTCTGTAAAAACAATAAACTAAATAAGGACAACAGCAGTACCTGCTTCATAAGGCACTGTAAAGATTAAATGATATTAAACAACGTTGTACAGTACCCACCATACGTAAGTGCTAAGTGAGTATCACTTACTGTCCTATTACATTCACTGATAAGATTACAAAAGATTTTGATTTTCTTTTTCCCTGGTGTTTTCCCCTAATATTCAATTAATACTAATCAGAAAGAGTTATAGTCTTAAGTCTTTCTAAAAGAAGAATATTCTCTGACATTGACTCCAAGGTGTTTTTGCTAGGGGAGAAATTCTGAATGACATCCACAAAGTCAACCCTGAAGCCTCGATATGTAACAAGAAATCACTAATTCCCCTTAAGATTCAATTCCAAATGTTCCAACTGTTATTGCATCATTTTGAAACTGACCTTCTGGGATGTTTTAGAATGTCTATGTATTAGTAATTCTAAAACAATCCTTATGTGCTGCAAGGAGTTAAAATGCTCACTGCTAACCAAATGCTGGGAGGTTCCAGTCCATCCAGAAGAATGGTGGAAGAAAGACCTGGCAATCTATTTCCAAAAAATAAACCATGGAAAATCTTAGGAAGCATGATTCTATTCTGACACGGGGTGGCCCTGAGTCTGAGTCAACTCAATGGCAACTGGTTTTATGAATTAGAAATATAATACAGAAAAGTCTCTGACTCGAAAATCTGCTAAAGGATGAGGGTGGACCTTGACCCCAGGCTCAGGTTTGGGTATAGGCTGCAGGTGCCTGGGGAGCACTGTGCTCTGGACGCGCAGAAGTAGGTGGCTGAGTCCCCAGGGTGAGCATCTGCGATGTGCAGTGAGAAATGTTTCTCTTTCCTATTCAATAGAAGAGTGAGTCTTTGCTCTTGTTTCGTGTCATCACTTGAAAAAATATATATAAGAAGCTGAAGACCTTTTCCAGGTTCTTGTTTATACCAGAGGAAATAGTTGGAAGTACTGTCAGTATAAGTGCAGTTGAAAGCAGAGCTCTCTCCCTCCTGGACACTCAGCAAAGAAGGACTCTGCTCCACCTTCTCTCCGCTACCAATACCTGTACAAAAAGGAAACATCAGACAAAGGAAAATGTCATCAGGTCACCATTCTCCAGAGTTTGCATTTCTTTTCCTACAGCAACTACTGGAAATCTGACAAGGCTGGTCTCCCGCTCAGACTTCTAATGAGTATTTACTAAACCATCCCACTCCCCCAAAACCCTCAACTTACAGTCTAGCTGCAGCCACAAGAATATTAACAAAGGTCCAGTAAGTGTCTTCATTGTCCTCCCAATTGGGACCTGCAACCTCCAGACATGAGAGCTCCTTCTTTTATCAGGTTACCTATATCCTTCCTCCAAAACACAGTACTTTCCTAAGTCACCTATGCAGGAATGTGCTGCTGTCGTTAGCCTACTCAGAGAAATCCACCAAAAGGAACCTTTCAGATGTTCTGCATCAGCAGAGATGCTCTGCCATCTTGTGGTCAGATCCCCAACTGCTAAACCAGCTAGTCAAATCCTCTACTCTTACCTGATACAGCAGACACTGACACACAAAGCAGCAATAGGTCAGATAAACTGGGTTCCAAGGGTGTTTTCAATCAGAAAGTATGTGGAATAGCAAGAAATAAACATAATAAAAACATAGGGTTCAGAATTCTATTTTCTCTCCTCAGCACACTCCAAGTCACTTTCAATTAATTGGAAAGAGTTGGATGTTTCCTATGTTTATTCAATATGGGCTTGCTCTACTTAAGAAAAATACCATGATTGACTCTGCTAAGCCATTGAGGAGTAAAGCTTTCCTCCTCACCATCCTCTTTTTAAACTTGCCAGAGAATTAATTATCTAAGTCATCTTGGTTTAGCTCTCACAGTGGAAAATTCTTTCTAAAGGTAACATTTTAGCACATATATTTGTGTAAAAGAGGGAGGTCCACTGTACATGTCAGATTTACAACCTTGAAACCTCTACTTCTCGCAGCCTGGACTTTCCCTGATCCTGCCATTCCCAGGAAACTGACAATGTTATGGGGCAAATTCCCCCTGAAAGTAGAGTTACCATTAATAATATGGATGGAGTAAACTTTTCAGGACCTTCACATACTAATGTGGCATGAATAAAAAAGGAAAGAAAAAGCTGCAAACTTCCATGAGTAATGTATGAAGTGCAAGTCAAGGAAAATTAGAAGTTGTCAAAAATGAAATGGAATGCTTGAAGATCAAAATCCTAGGCATTAACGAGCTGAAATGGACTGGTATTAGCCATTCTGAATCTGACAATCACACGGTCTGCTATCCCAGGAATAACAAATTGAAGAGAAATGGCATCACATTCATTGCCAAAAAGAACATTTCAAGATCTATCTTGATGTACAGTGCTGTCAATGACAGGATGTTATCCATAAGCGCACAAGGAACCACTTAATATGACTCATTCAAATTGACGCACCAACCACTAATGCCAAAGATGAAGAAATTGAAGATTTTTACCAACCTGAGATTTGAATCTAATCAAACATGCAATCAAGATACATTGATAATTACTGAGGATTGAAATGCAAAAGTGAGAAGCAAAGAAGGATCAGTAGTTGGAAAATACGGCCTTGGTGATAGAAATGCCACAGGAGATCTCATGATAGAATTTTGCAAGAACAATGAGTTATTCATTGGAAATACCTTTTTCAACAACATAAACGGTAAATACACATTTGGACTTCGCCAGATGGAATACACAGGAATCAAATTGCCTACATCTTTAGAAGGAGATGATGGAGAAGCTCAATAGCATCATTCAGAATGAGGCCACCAGTTGACTGCAGAACGGACCATCATTACTCATGTGCAAATTCAAGTCGAAGCTGAAGAAAATTAAAATAAGTCCACGAGAGCCAAAGTATGACCTTGAGTTTAGAGACCCATCTGAATTTAGAGACCATTTCAAGAACAGATTTGAAACATTGAACACTAATGACAAAAGACCAAACGGGTCCTGGGAAGACATTAAAGACATCATACACGTAGAAAGAAAAAGGTTATTTAAAAGGTAGAAAAGAAAGAAAAGACCAAAATGCATGTCAGAAGAGACCCTGAAACCTGCTTTTGAATGTAGAGTAGCTAAAGTAAATGGAAGAAATAATGTAGTAAAAGAGCTGAACAGAAGATTTAGAATCACGGCTCGAGAAGACAAAGTAAGGTATTTTAATGAAATGTGCAAAGACGTGGAGTTAGAAGAACCAAAAGGGAAGAACGCTCTCGGTATTTCTCAAGATGAAAGAACTGAAGAAAAAAACTCAAGCCTCAGAGTTACAATTTTAAAGGAATCTACGGGCAAAAAAATGAACAATGCAAGGAAGCATCAAAACAAGATGGTAGGAATACACTTTGAGAACTACACTACTTAAAAGACATGTCCTGGAACTAAACAAGGTACTATATGAAATGTACCTGACAACACTTCTAGTTCCCAGTATGTGCTTAATAAATGTTAATTCACTTACCTTGTCTCTTCTTTTGCTCACATTCTCCCAAACCTCATCAGACATGAGCGCATGTGCACGTTCGTGTGCACACACAACACATATCCACAGTCGCATAAACACATGAACACACATATAGCTTCATCTGTTGGAGTGACCTAAGGTAAACTATACCCAAGAATGCTCTTTCCATCCCTCCACCCATACTTCAGAGGCTCTGGAAACAACAAAGACCTTCCTCCTTGATGAGCTTTAAGGTGTGAACACATTGTTTTAAAACTCATCAGATCTTCCTCTGAAGATGAAGATGATCATCTCAAGCACTGATGACATGTGAGACACGGAGCTCCTTTCCAGAGGCACATTAAGTGGAGTCCCATGGGACTGCAAACAGTTAATGTGCTTAGCTGCTAACTGAAAAGTTGGAGAGTCAAGTATGCTCAGATGTGCCTTGGAAGAAAGGTCTGGCAATCTACTTCTGAAAAATCAACCACTGAAAACCATATGGAGCACAGTTCTACTCTGATACATATGGGGTCACTGTGAGTCTGAGCCAACTCAGTAGCAACTGGTAGCTGATTATTAAGTGTAAAGAACTTCACAACCTGGAAAGCCTGGAAGGAGGTAGATGAGATTAAAACTAGTAGAGAAAAAGATCTTCCTCAAAAAGTCTGCTTGCTTTGTGGCTCCTTGTTTCACCACCCCAGAGTACCATTCATACAGCATCTCCCGCTAGAGACCAAATCCAGTGAAGTTTAAATGCTTAAAAAGAAGAGCAAAAATGGGGGATGTTACCTCATTGGATATTGTCTCAGTTCAAGTTCCCTAGAAAACAGTGCCTGAGGCAAAAGCTTTATGAGGCATTTTCTTGTCTTGCCTTATGACCAAAAACCCACTGCCGTCGAGTCGATTCCGACTCATAGCGACCCTATAGGACAGAGTAGAACTGCCCCATAGAGTTTCCAAGGAGCACACATTATTGGTCTCCCCTTCAATTATCTCATTGACTTCAGTGTCTTTTGCCAACTCCTCCTTCTCTGCTAAACCTCAAACAGGAGCCCATGAGCTCTGTTCAGTCAATTCAGATGGCTTTAATATCATTCATAAGCGAGCCATGTCCTTGCTGAGGTCCAAGCTTAATATCCAACTGCCAGGTCAACATCTTCACTTGGACCTCCTAAACACATCTCAGACTTAACATGTCCAAAACAATTCTCTTATCTGCCTACTATAATCACAAACATTTTCCAAGTTCAGAATTCTTCACCTTGTAAGCAACACCAACTTTCATGCAACTTCATAAGCCAAAACCCTAAAATTCACCCTAGATTTTCCTCTTTTTCTCACCCCCCACATTCAAGTCATCAGCCAGGCTTGTTCTTTCACCTATACAATGTATCTTAATTCATGCACTTCTCTTCATTCCCACTCCTGCCACCTTAGTTCATGCCTTATCAAGTCTTATTGGGTCCCCTACAAGATCTTCCTCTGTAACTTTTATGATCCAGTCGTGTCCCCCAACTCCCCACTCATCCATGAGTCATTCTCAATAGCCTCAAGCACGGTCCTTCTAAAATTAGGTTAGGTTCGATATCCCTATTTAAAACCCTTTAAATGCTTCCTGTTACACATGGAACAAAATCTGAACATAACAATGACAGTACAAAGCTACGTAGGATGTGGTGCCTGCCTATCTTTTGTCATGATCACCCACTACCCTCCTCACTACCTTCTAAGAACAACAGCCTTCTGTCACAAACACACCAAACTACCTTCTGCATAATGACCGTGGTTGCATGCTGAGAACTCTTCCTTACCCCAGTCTTAGCACAGTTGATCTCTTTTTGTCATTCAAGACTCAGCTCAAATGTCACCACTCCAGAAAACCTCCATGAACACTGTGATTCTCATTCACATTACCCTGTTTTATTTTCTCAATAGCACTTATACTTTGAAATCATTTGTTCATTTCCTTATGCTCTCCACCCACAAGAGATTAAATATTCTGTAACAGCAGAAAACTTATCTATATTGCAGAATATGATAACTTCAATCACTAACCAGTGCCTATTATAGTACTGTAAGGTAAATATTTGTTGCACAAATGAATGCCTAAAAAAACTCCAAGTAAAGTAATATTGGCCACTTCTCTACTAAATCGAAGAAAGCACATCCTCAGGGGCCTGGTAGGGTGTGAGTCTGCAGTTGAATCATGTGACAGTCCTGTCCACTTTTGTCTTCTGGTCTGTCCTGCCTGGGACACTGTCACCTACTGGAGGCAGCAGTGAATGAATCCACAGATCTCAGCACAATGGTGAATATCATACACATTAAGGTTGTTGTGATTTTGTGCTGTCAATTCTGACTCACAGCAACCTGACAGAACAGAGCAGAACAGCCCCTATAGGGTTTTCTAGGCTGTAGTCATTAAAGGAGCAGATCACCAGGTCTTTTCTCCCACAGAGCAGCTAGTGGGTTCGAACTACCAACCTTCCATTTAGTAGTCAAGGTCTTACCCATTGCAGTACCAGTGCTCATTCATGTAGGTTGTAGGCAGCCTCAAACTTTCTTTTCCTTAAAAGTCACTGTTTAGAAACTACCAAACTATGTTTCTTGAGTCATTGCTTAAATGAAAACTTTGAGTATATTTATCCCTATATATAATTACTCTCCTGAGGAAGGAGAACATTGCACTGTTTAATATTGTGGACTCAGAGGCAAGGCCAAGATGGCTGAAGAGTCAGATGCTTTGTGTTGTCCCTCTTACAACAAAGACCCAAAATAACAACTGAATTGGATATACGCAACAATCTAAGTATCGTAAGCATCAAAGACAAAGCTGAAGAATCAGACTCATTGACAGGTAGAAGGAAAGACAATGCAGAAACAGCAGATATGGGGAATTATGGATTGCCTATGTCCTGCCAGCTGAACCTGCACCAAACCAAAAAACCAAACGCACTGCCATCGAGTCGATTCCAACTCACAGCGACCCTATAAGAAAGAGGAGAACTGCCCTGTAGAGTTTCCAAGGAGCGCCTGGAGGATTTGAACTGCCAACTTTTTGGTTAGCAGCCGTACCACTTCGCCACTATGCCACTAGGGTTTGAGCAGACATAATGAGGCAAGCAGCAGCATCCCAAGAGAAAACCCACCCCATCTGGTTCAGCTAAGCAGCCGCAAATCTGCACGCAGTTCCGGAACCAAACAGGACCAATATCAGACCTGCAAAAGGTAACTGCAAGCTCCCAACCCACCACAACTGTCATACCTCTTTCCCCACCAGAGCTTCATGGCCAAGGAGCACTCCCTCTCCTCACCCATCACCCTATCCATTCTGGCACTAGTCCCTGAGGCATTCAGTACTGTCACGCACCCTAAGCAGAGAACTCACAGTGCAGTCGGTGGCACCTGCTCCTTAACAAAGTGAAGGCAGATGCCCTTCACACCTGCTGATCACCCACATCTTTGCCTTGCTGGCTGACTCAGCAGACAGGGCTCCCAGCTAAAGCCCATTTTCACCTGCAGCAACCACGTGGGAACTGTAATTTGTGATACTGGACACCTTATGCCCCCTAAGAAGGGGCCTCACCCACTCACACCAGGGGCTCGAGGACTGGCAGTACCACTCACTCCATCAAGCTGCCCATGACCCACAATGCGGGCCTGAGAACCAGTGGCACCCCCAGTAACTCCAAGCAATGGCACTGGGTGCCCAAAAACCAACTGTACTATCCTACCCCACTACGCACTCTAAAGGACAGGAAGACACCTTCCACATGGGCACCTGGGGCAGCACAGAGTCCCCTGCTTTATCCCCAGTATTGCTCTCCCAATGCAACCAGAGACCTGTGCCTGCTCTGAACACTACCATGCAGCCCTGCCCACCCAAGACTGTAGGTTAGAGTCTCCGGATCATGCACTCAGTTACTGACAACCCATACACCTGGAGCCAACCAACTGGTAAGTGGTGGAGCACACACACAACATCCAACCCAATGACCAGGGATAAAACCCCCAGCATCCATTACCAGGTGACCAGTATGACAGACACAACACCTCATCAAAAATGCCACCTACATCTTCAACAACCCCATAAGAACATTAAACAGACACCCGGGTTCGCATACCTAGTAGCTACTCCAACCCCCTGGAGACAGGAGGCGAGAGCGTCGACATAGCCAGTTCAACCAGATTAGCACACACACCCAGCCTACTGGACATATCAAAACAAAGCAAAACAAAACAAAAATTCAGCATGCAGTAAACAAAATACAATAAATAAACACAATAACTTATTGATGCCTCGGAGACAGCAATCAATATCACATCACACAAAGTACAACAAAATGGCTGCTAAAACAAATAACCAAAATAAAGAACCAGAAAAACATCCAGAGGAAGATAAGGCAATGGAACTATCCAATAAAGAATTCAAAAGACTAATATATAGAGCTCTCCAAGAGATCAAAAAAGGACATCGGGCAAGACACAGAAAAAACCAAGGAACACACAGACAAAGCAAGAGAAGAGCCCAGGAAAACAATACAAAAAGAAAGCAACAGAAAAAACAGGATGTTAGGAACCATACAAATACAGCAACTAGAAATCCAAAAGATTAACAATAAAATTTCAAGATTAGACAACTCAATAGAAGGTCATAGGAGCAGAATTGAGAAACTGGAGGTCAGAATTGGTGAGATTGAAGATAAACCCCTTGACATCAATTTGTTTGAGGAAAAGTCAGAAAAAAGAATAAAGAAAGCCTAAGAATTATGTGGGATACTATCAAGAGGAAAAATCTACAAGTGATCAGAGCACAAAAACAGGGAAGGTAACAGAAAACACAGAGAGAATTGTGAAGATTTGCCGGCAGAAAACTTCCCTGATATCATGAAAGATGAGACTATATCTATCCAAAAAGCTCAAAGTAACCAATATAGGATAAACCCCAAAAGAAAGTCAACACGACATATTATAATCAAGCTTGCCAAAAACTAAAGACAAAGAATCCTGAGAGTGGTTAGGCATGAAAGTCACCTACAAAGGAGAACCAATAAGACTAAACTCTGATTACTCAGCAGAAACCATGCAGGCAAGAAAGCCATGGGATGACATATATAAAGCCTTGAAGGAAAAAACTGCCATCCAAGAATTATATATCCAGCAAAACTGTCTCTCAAATATGATAATGAAATTAGGTCATTTCCACTTAAACAGAAATTAAAGGAATATGTAAAAACCAGGCCAAAATTACAAGTAATATTAAAGGAAGACCTCCACTTAGAGAACCAGCCACGTAGGACAACCAACCAAGACAAGGACATAGGACAAATCAACCAGAAACCAACTCAGGGAATTCACAAAAATAAAACAAAGCTAAAAGGCTAAATAGAGGGAATCAGAAACATCAATATGTAAAAGATGACAACATCAAAACAAAAAAAGGGAATAAATGTTGTAGTCAGAGACCATCCATATGGACAGGAAGTCAATGAGATAAGTAGAAATAAAAGACTGGTTTAAGCTTAGAAAAATAAAGGTAAATTTCAAGGTAACCACAAATGAAGCTAACAAACCAAACCATCAAAATAAAAAAGAAGAAAACATAAAGACTCAGCAAACACAAAATCAACAATAATGAAAGAAATAAAAAGAAAATCCATAAACAAAAAGAACTTAGCACACAAAATTAAGTGGAACAAATAAACTATCAGCATGTCCAAAAAAAAAAAAAAAAAAAGACAGCAGTAAACTCGTACCTATCAATAATTACACTGACTAGAAATGTAATTGTAGAAATGGCCTAAATGCAACAGTGTAGAGACACAGAGTAGCAGAATGGGTTAAAAACATGGTCCATCTATATGCTATCTACAAGAGACATGACTTAGACACAAAGACATAGACAAACTAAAACTCAAAGAATGCAAAAAAAATATCGAGCAAACAATTACCAAAAAAAGAGTACGAGTGGCAATATTAATCTCCAATGAAATAGACTTTAAAGCAAAATCCACCATAAAGAATAAGGAAGTACACTGTATAATGATTAAAGGGTTAATACACCAAGAGGACATAACCATAATGAACATATACACACCCCATGACAGGGCTCCAAAATATATAAAAGAAACTCAAACAGCATTGAAAAGAGAAATAAACAGTTCCACAATAACAGTGGGAGAATTCAACACACCACTCTCAGTGAAGGACAGTACGTCTAGAAAGAAACTCCATAAAGACACAGAAAATCTAAATGTCACAATCAAACAACTCAACCTCATAGACATATACAGAATACTCCACCCAACAGCAGCAAAGTATACACTCCTTTCCAATGCACATGGACCATTCTTCAGAAGAGACCACATGTTAGGCCACAATGAAAGTCTTAACTAAAACCAAAACATCAAAATAATTCAAAGTAATGTCTCTAATCATAATGCCATAAGAGTAGAAATCAATAACAGAAACAACAAGGGAAAAAAGTCAAATACATGGAAACTGAACAACACTTTGCTTAAAAACTAATGAGAAATAAAAGAAATCAAGGATGGAATAAAAAAATTAATTGACTCAAATGAGAATGAAAACACATCCTACCAAAAGCTTTGAAACAGCAAAAGCTGTGCTTAGACATCAATTTACAGCAATAAACACATACATCAGAAAAGAAGGGTCAAAATCAAAACACTAACCCTACAACTCAAACACACAGAAAGAGAGAAGCAAAAGGAGCCCTTGGGCACCAGAATAAAGGAAATAAATGGAATAGAGAATAGAAAAGCAATAAAAAAGAATCTACAAGACCAAAACATGATTCCTTGAAAACATCAACAAAACCGACACACCGTTGGCCAAACTGACAAAAAAAAAAAAAAGAGAGAGAGAGGAATCAAATAACCCAAAAAAAGAAATTAGATGGGTGATATCACAACAGACCCAACTGAAATAAAAAGGATCATAATGGAATACTACAAAAAATTGTACTCCAACAAATTTGAAAACCTACAGGAAATGGATAAATTTCTAGAAACACACTATCTACCTACTAACACAAACTGACGTAGAAAAACTAAACAGACCTGTAACAAAAGAAGAGATTGAAGAGGTAATATAAATAAATAAATAAATAAACCAAAAAAAACAAAAAAAAAACCTCAGGCCCAGACGGCTTCATTGGAGAATTCTGCCAAACTTTCAGAGAAGAACTCACACAAGTACTACTCAAAATGTTCCAGAGCGTAGGAAAAGAAGGAATACAGTCGAATTTGTTATATGAAGTCAGCAATACCCTGGTACCAAAGCCAGGCAAACACACCACACACACACACACACACACACACGCACACACAAAAAGAAAATACAGACCAATGTCCCTCATGAACAAAAACACAAAAATTTTCAAGAAAATTCTAGCCAACATATCAAAAAAAGTAATACATCATGACCAGGTGGGGTTCATATCAGGTATGCAGGGTTAGTTCAACATTTTTTAAATCAATCAACGCAATCCACCACATAAATAAAATAAAAGAATCACATGATCATATCAATTGACA
Source organism: Elephas maximus indicus (assembly GCF_024166365.1). Lineage (NCBI taxonomy): Eukaryota > Metazoa > Chordata > Mammalia > Proboscidea > Elephantidae > Elephas > Elephas maximus. Next base: position 32,200,654 of record NC_064828.1, on the reverse strand, counting down.
CAGAAAAGACATTTGACAAAGTCCAACACCTACTCCTGATAAAAACTCTAAGCAAAATAGGAATAGAAGGGAAATTCCTGGACATAATGAGGGCATTTATACAAAACTAACATCACTCTTAATGGAGACTGAAAGAATTCCCCTTGACAACAGGAACCAGAAAAGGATGCCTTTTACTCAACATCATGCTGGAAGATCTAGCCAGAGCAATAAGGTAAGGAAAAGAAATAAAGGGAATGCAAATGGGTAAGGAGGAGGTAAAAACTATCCTTATACACACATGATATGATCTTATACACAGAAAATTCCAAAAAATCTATTTAAAAAGTTACTGAAACTAATAGAAGATTTCAGCAAAGTGGCAGGATACGTGATTAACATACAAAAATCAGTAGGATTCCTCTATATCAACGAAGACTTTAAAAACGAAATCACCAAATTAATCTCATTTACTATACCCCCAAGAAGATAAAATATTTAGGAATAAATCTAATCAAGGGTGTAAAAGACCTATACAAAGAACACTACAAAACACTACGGCAAGAAACCAAAAGAGATCTATGTAAGTGGAAAAACTTACCATGCTCATGGATAGGAAGGCTCAACATTGTGAAAATGTGAATTCTACACAAACAGCTCAGCAGATACAATGCAACCCGGATCCACATTCCAGCAGCATTTTTTTAACGAGATACCAAAATAAATCACCAACTTTATATGGAAAGAAAAGAGGCCTCTCAAGGGTTTGGGGACCATGATCTCAGGAGACATCTAAGTCAATTGGCATAATAAAGTCTATTAAGAAAACATTCTGCATCCCCCTTTGAAGAGTGGCGTCTGGGGTCTTAAATGCTAGCAAGCGGCCATCTAAGATCCATCAATTGGTCTCAACCCACCTGGATCAAAGGACAATGAAGAACACCAAGGACACAAGGTAATTATGAGCCCAAGGGACGGAAAGGGCCACATGAACCAGAGACTACATCATCCTGAGACTAGAAGAACTAGATGGTGCCCAGCTACAACCGAAGACTGCCCTGACAGGGAACACAACAGAGAACCCCCGAGGGAGCAGGAGAGCAGTGGGATGCAGACCCCAAATTCTCATAAAAAGACCAGACTTAATGGTCTGAATGAGACTGGAAGGACCCCAGTGGTCATGGCTCCCAGACCTTCTGTTGGCCCAGGACAGGAACCATTCCCGAAGCCAACTCTTCAGACATGGATTAGACTGGACAATGGGTTGGAGAGGGATGCTGGTGAGTACTGAGCTTCTTGGATCAGGTGGACACTTGAGACTATATTGGCATCTCCTGCCTGGAGGGGAGATGAGATGGTAGAGGGGGTTAGACGCTGGCAAAATGGACACAAAAAGAGAGAGTAGAGGGGAGAGAGCAGGCTGTCTCATTAGGGCGAGAGTATTTGGGAGTGTGTAGCAAGGTGTATATAAGTTTTTGTGTGAGAGACTGACTTGATTTGTAAACTTTCACTTAAAGCACAATAAAAATTATTAAAAAAAAAAAAAGAAAGAAGGGAAGAGGCCCCAGACAAATAAAGCATTACTGAGAAAACAGAGCAAAGTGAGAGGCCTCACACTACCTGATTTTAGAACCCATTATATACCCATGTTAGTCTAAACAGCCTGGTACTGGTACAAAAACAGACACATAGATGAATGCAACAGAATTGAGTACCCAGACATAAATCCATGCATCTATGACCAGTTCATATTTGACAAACGGCTAAAGTCCATTAAATGGGGAAAAGACAATCTCTTGAACAAATGGTGCTGGCCTAACTGGATATCCAGCTGTAGAAAAATGGAACAAGATCTATACCTCACACCATTGACAAAAGCTAGCTCAAAATGGATCAAAGACCTAAAAATATAATCTAAAATGAGAAAGATCATGGAGGGAAAAATATGGACAACATTATGAGCCCTAATATGCTGCATAATTAATATACAAACCATAACTAATAATGTACAAACACCAGAAGAGAAACTAGATAACTGGCAGCTCCTAAAAATTAAACACCTCCACCAAAAGACATCAGTGGAAGAGTGAAAATAGAACTACAGACTGGGAAAAAAAACAAACTTTGGCTGCCACATATCCAACAAGATTCTAATCTCTAAAATCTACGAAATACTACAATACCTCCATAACAAAAAGGCAAATAATCCAAATTAAACTGTGCAAAGGATATTAATGGACACTTCACCAAAAATTTCAGGCAGCTGACAGGCACATGAGGAAATGTTTTTGATCGTTAGCCATGAGAAAAATGCAAATCAAAACTATAATGAGATACCATCTCACCCCAACAATACTGACGCTACTCAAATAAAAAATGTTGAAGAGGTTTCGGGGAGATTGGAAATTTTATGCACTGCTGGGGGGAATGAAAAACTGTGTAGCCACTTTGGAAGACAATCTGGGGCTTCCATAAAAGCCTACAAGTAGAAGTACTATATGATTCAGCAATCCCACCTCTAGGAATATAACCTAGAGAAATAAGAGCCATCAAAGAATAGACATATGCACAACCACATTCCTTGCAGCACCATCCACAATAGCAAACTGATGGAAACAAACGAAATGCCCATCAACATAAATGGATAAACAAATTATGGTACATACGCACAACAGAATACTATGCAACAATAAAGCACAGTAATGAACCCTCAAAACATCTCACAACATGGATGAATCTGGAGAGCATTATGCTGAGTGAAATAACTTAGTCACGAAATGACAATATTGTATCAGAACATGATTTTAAGAACTCAAAAAAAGGTTTACACACGGAAGCAAGCACTCCTTGATGGTTACAGGGGTGGGTAGGGATGGGAAGGGGAAATCACTAACTAGATAGTAGACAAGTGTCAACTTCAGAGATGGGAAGGACAACACAGAATACAGGGGAAGGCAGCACAACTGGACCAAAACAAAAGCACAGAAGTTTCCTAGACACATCCGAACACTTCAAGAGACCAGGTAGCTGGGGCTGGGCACTACGGACCATAGTCCCAAGGGACATCTAGGTCAATTGGCATAACATAGTTCATAAAGAAAATGTTCTACATCCTATTGTGCTGAGTAGCATCTGGGGTCTTAAAAGCTTGTGAGCGGCCATCAAAGATACATCTAATTTGTTCCATCCTGTCCAGAGCAAAGGAGAATAAAGACAAAAGGAAAATATTAGCCCAATGGACTAAAGGACAATATAAACCAGAGCCGCCACCATCCTTACCCAGAAGAAGTAGATGGTGCCTGGCTACCACCATATACCATTCTGACAGGGATCACAACAGAGATTACTGGCCAGAACGGGATAAAAATGTGGAACAGAATTCAAATTCAAGAAAAAAGACCAGACTTACTGGTCTGACGGAGACTGCAGAAACCCCGAGCCTATGGCCTCATGACCCTCTGCTAACTCAGAAATGAAACCACTCCCAAAGTTCACTTTTCAGACAAATACTAGGCAGGGCTATAAAACGAACAGTAACACACATGAGGAACTTGCTTCTTAGTTCAATCCAATATACAAGACCAAATGGGCAACTTCTGCCCAAAAGCAAGACAAGAAGGCAGGAAGGGACAAGAACTAGACAAATGAGCACGGGGAACCCTGGTGGAAAAGGGAAGCTTGCTGTCATATCATGGAGATTGCAGCCAATGTCACAAAACAATACGTGCATAAATTTTTAAATGACAAATTAATTTGAGCAGTAAACAACCTGAAGCATGATAAAATTTTCTAAAAACTGCTAAAGTTTAAAACTCCAGTGGAAAACAAGCAAGCAAAAATCACTGTGCCACCGGGGCTCGTTAGATAATGATAAGTGCTCTGGAAAAAACAAAGCAGGAAATGAATATGGGAGACTCAAGGCAGGGGGCTTATAATTTAAATACGGTGGCCAGAAAAGACCGCAGAAGGTAGCTTTCTGATTCTCTGAAAAATTATGGGAAAAATAATGGATATGAGACCAATGGGGCAGGTATCGAAAGATTCCCCCAACATTTAAGGCCTGTCTGAAGGAAATAAGAGATGTAAGGAGAAAAAGTGACATTAAAGAAAGACAACTTTTAGACTTGGACATATCGAATATAGTATGCACCATGATAGGCAGAAATACTTGAACATATAGCTGGAAATGGGAAATGAGAGAAAGCTATCTCCTATTCATTTTTCTCTATCTACTTCCATAGTGAGTAGACTAAATACTGCCAATATATTAATATCCATCCTGTGGCATAGTAGTTAAGAGCTACAGCTGCTAACCAAAAGGTCAGCAGTTCAAATCCACCAGGTGCTCCTTGGAAACCCTATGGGGCAGGTCCACTCTGTCCTTTAGGGTCACTATGGGTTGGAATTGACTCAACAGCAACGGGTTTGGTTTTTGTTTTTTTTTGTGTTAAATGACGATGAATATATGCCCATCATGTTAGGTGCTTCCCATACATAAAAGGCAGTCCCTAGGTTACTAACGAGATTCGCTCCCAAGTGTGTCTTTAGGAATTTGTAGGTAAACCATAACAGGTGCACGTTGTTCTCCTTTAGCCTTACTTTTAGTACAAGAAAAGGCTCAAAACCTTTCCAATGATCTGAAAGCTGCATGTGCAGCAAGTGAAGGTAATTGTTTTGAAGAATGTGTTGCAAGTAGGGGTTGGTTAAATCGCTTCAAAATTAGGGCAAATTTACATAACATTAAAGGGCAAGTAGGAGTTGTCCATAAGTCAGACATTCATTGTCTGTAAGTCATATGTTCGTAGCCTGAGGACTTACTGTGTTTCAGACATGTCGACTAAAGTTGGTGGCCTGTGCCAATGCATTTTACTTAGCCCCTTTCCTACGTTCCCATTGATAACACATAAAAATAGAGAGGAAGTACATAGAAATTCTGGGCCCAGGGAAGGGCACGAGACTTAGGCCAAAAACACTGGGGAATTTGTTCAAGATAATGCAAAGGAGATGGGCTTGAGGCATGTCCAACCAACTCATGTGCTACTGCCTACATGAAATAAAGCCCACACAAGACATAAGACATAAATAGGGTCAAATGAGCAACGAGCCTCAAGCTTACATGGCACCGAATGGAGGGCTGGGCAGTAGGAAGAGATCGAAGGGTTGAAGTGAAGGTTAAATCTATTCACAGAATATATGAGGAAGAGCAGGCTTGCATTTAATGAAAATAATGATAATAAGAACAAGTGAAAAGAGAGTAGAAACAAAAAACAAATAGATCAGCTTAACATCAACTCTTCGCTATAAGACATTTCAGAAAGTAAATACCTGCTTTCAGCAAAAATTTTATCTTAGAAACAAAACATGCTATGTTTGCAGGCCCTTAGAAGAATACCAAATAGCATCACTGTCATTATTAAGGCACCAAACTACTCTCCCTATTATAAATATTCAGTCATACATGGAGATGGAGGTATAAAAGGAATTCAGGCACAGAAGTTGTCCCAGACTGTCTGGGCAGGGCTCCAACTAATCTGGGCCTCAGCATGGGTGAGGCACCATTTTGACTAGCATTTGACTGGCTTCCGGTTTGGCCTTCTTGTCTGGGCCTAAAAGATTTCTAATAAACTCCAATGTTATCGGTATTAAAACTAATCTTCTTAACTCCCAATGTCGGAAACACAAAAATTCCCCTTTATAGTGATGTAAAAATGGGAAAATTAGAGGACAAAAGAAAACATTCAGTACTTCAAGGAAGGGGAGAGAACTGAGGAGACAGAGCACCTGTTACAGATGAAACAAATTACTTCTGGGAGTAGGAGAGAAATTTAAACTTCCTACGTGCAAGAAATTATCTCCTTAAAGGGTAACATCTAACTTCAGAAAAATATTGTTTATCACCACAACTTTAAGGAACAATTAGAAGAGAAATAAAATGCTGACAAAAAAAAAATCACTCATGATATCATTAAAAATTAGGATCTGAAATTTTTGACAAAATGTAAAATACGCAAAATAGGATATAATATTAAGTGGAAGTAAGCCAGAATGCCATAGTGTATGATCCTAATTTTAAATAAGATTCTAGTAAGGAAAGTATACCTGATGTAAGCCATGATTTATGTGGATGATAAGATTACAAAAGATTTTCATTTTATATTTTTCTGGTTTTTTCCTTGAATATGCAATTAATGGGAAACCCTGGTGGCATAGTGCTTAAGTGCTACGGCTGCTAACCAAAGGGTCAGCACTTCAAATACACCAGGCGCTCCTTGGAAACTCTATGGGGCAGTTCTACTTTTTTGTTTTGGGTATGCAATTAATAATTTTATAATCAGAAAAAGTTAATAAATGCTACTATTCTTGAGTCTTTCTAAAAGAAGACTATTCTCTGACATAGACACCAAGGTGTTTTCCTAGCATAGAAATCTGAATAATACCCACAAATACAACCCTAAAGCTGGGATATACAACAAGAAATCACTAATTTCCTTTAACATCCCATTCCAAATGTTTCAACACTTACTGGTTCATTTTGAAACTGACCTTCTCTTAGGATGCTTTAGAATGTCTATATGTTAGTAATTTCAAGACAATCTTTGGGTGGTGCAAAGGGTTTACATGCTTTCAGCTAACCAAAAGACTGGAGGTTCAAGTCTACCCAGAAACAACTTGGAAGAAAGGTCTGGCAATCCGCTTCTGAAAAATCAGCCATTGAAAATACTATGGAGTTCAGTTCTACTCTGACACACATAGGGAGTCCCTGAGTCTGACTAAACTCAATTGAAACCGGTTTTATAAATAAGAAATACAATATAGAAAAACCCTCAACTCGAAGATCTGCCAAAGGAAGGGGGTGAGTCTTCAGCACAGGCTCAGGTTTGGGTACGGGCTGCAGGTGTCTGGGGAGCACTGTGCTCTCACTGCACAGAAGTAGGTGGCTGAGTCTCCAGGATGAGCATCTTCAATGTGCAGTGAGAAATATTTCTCTTTGGTATTCAATAGAAGAGTGAGTCTTTGCTCTTGTTTCTTGCCGTCACTTGAAAAAATAGATTTAAGAAACTGAAGACCTTTTCCAGGTTCTTGTTTATACCAAAAGAAGTAGTTGGAAGCACTGTCAGTATAAGTGCAGTTGAAAGCAAAGCTCTCTCCCTCCTGGACACTCAGGAAAGAAGGACTCTGCTCCACCTTCTCTCCTCTCCCCATACCTGTGCAAAAAGGAAACATCAGACAAAGGAAAATGTCATCAGGTCATCATCCTCCAGAGTTTCCATTTCTTTTCCTGGAAATCTGGAAAGGCTGGACCCCTCTCACACTTCTAATGAATATTTACTGAACCACCCAAAAGCCCTCAACTTACAGTCTAGCTGAAGCCACAAGAACAGTAACAAAGGTCCATTAAGTGTCTTCATTGTTCTCCCAATTGGGACCTGCAACCTCCTGCCAAGAGAGCTACTTCTTTGATCAAGTTTCCCCTTCCTTTCCTCCACACCACAGTAGTTTCTTCAACTACCAACACAGGAATGTGCTGCTGCCTTTAGCCTACTCAGAGAAATCAACCAAAAGAAAACTTCCGAATGTTCTGCATCAGCAGAAGTACTCTGCCATCTTGTGGTCAGATCCTCAACTGCGAAACCAGCTAGTCAAATCCTCTACTCTTACCAGTATATGTGAGACGCTGACACACAAACCAGCAATGCACCAAATAAACTATATTCCAAGTGTGTCTCCAATCAGGAAGTATGTGGGTTAGCAGAAAGTAAACACAATAAAAATATATGATTCAGAATTCCATTTTATCTCCTTAGCACACTGCTGACTCACTTTGAATTAGTGTTGGATGTTTTCCTTGTTTATTCAACATGCGCTTGCTCTAGTTAAAGTAAGGAAGATACCATGATTGACCCTGCTAAGCCACTGAGGAGTAAAACAGTCCTCCTCACCCATCTCTTTTTAAATTGGCCAGAGAATTAATTAGCCAAATCAGTCATTTGGATTAGCACTCACAATGGAAAACTCTAAAGTAACATTTAAGCACAAAGATTGAGAAAAAGAGAGAGGTCCGCTATGTATGTCAGAAACACAACCTTGTAGCCTCTACTCCTTCAAGCCGGGACTTATCCCTGAACTTGTCATTCCCAGGAAATTAATAATGCTATGGGCCAAATCCCACCTCTTGTCTGTCACTTTGTCACACTGCGGTAGTTTGCACGTTGCTGTGGTCCTAGAAGCTATGACACCGGTATTTCAAATACCAGCAGAGTCACACATGATTCACAAGTTTCAGCTGAGCTTCCAGACTAAGACAGATGAGGACGGACCTGGTCCTCTACTTCTGAAAAAATTGACCGCTGAAAACCTTATGGATGGCTGCAGAAAATTGTCTGATATAATGCCAGAAGATGAGCCCCTCAGTTTGGAAACTAAAAACCAAACCCATTGTCATCAAGTCGATTCCAATCATAGTAACCCTATAGGACGACGTAGAACGGCCCTATAGGGTTTCCAAGGAGCAGCTGGTAGATTCAAACTGCCAACGTTTTGGTCAGCAACCAAGCTTTTAACCACTGCACCACCAGGGCTCCAGTTTGGAAGGCACTCGAAAAACCACTGAGGAAGAGATGCCTCCTCAAAGTAGAGTTGACCTTAATGATGTACCTGAATTCATTCACTTCTTTCCATTCACACTCCTGCAACCTTAGTTCATGCCTTACCAAGTCTTATTGCATTCCCTACAGAGATCTTGCTAACTTCTCATTATCCTCCAGTCTAGCCCCACCCCACTCCTCCATGAGTCATTCCCCAGAGCCTGGAGCATGATCCTTCTAAAACTTAAATTATCCATGAACGTTATGATTCTCATTCATATTACCCTATTTTATCTTCTTAATGGAACTTCTATTTTGAAAACATTTGTTTAATTGTTTCCCAATAGTAGATTAAAAATCTACTCTACTATCTCACCATAGTAGTTTAAAAGTTCCGTAATAGCAATAAACTTTCTGTATTGAAGAATATGTCTGAAAGAACTCCAAGGAAACTAATATAGGCCATTTTTCTACTACATCAAAGAAAGCAGATCCCCAAGGGCCTGGTAGAGTATTAGTCTGCAGTTGAATCATGTGGCAATCCTGGCCTCTTTTGTCTTCTGGCTTCTACTGCCTGGGTCACTGAGACCTGCTAGAGGCAGCAGTGCGTGAATCTACAGAACTGAAGACAATGGGTGAATGCCATACACATTTAGGTTGTTGTGGTTTTGTGCTGTCAAGTTGATTCTGCCTCATAGCAACCATACAGGATGGAGTAGAACTACCCTCAAAGGCTTTTCTAGCATGTAATCCTTAAAGGAGAAGACCACCAGGTCTTCTCTCCCATAGAGCAGCTGGTGGTTTCAAACTGCCAACCTTTCATTTACTACCAGAGGTCTCAACCATTGTACCACCAGGGCTCCTTCATGTAGGTTCTATGGAGCCAAAAATTTTCTTTTCCTTGAAGTCACTGTTTAGAAATTATCAAAATGTGATTCTTTATTTATTGGCTTAAATGAAAATATTGTGCACATTTCTCACTATAAATAGTTTTCCTTTCAGATTTCTGGAAAAAAAAAAATTTTTTTTTTTTTTTAGTGACATTGCAGAATTTAAGGATGTGGAATCTGAGAGGTGGGACCAAGATATAGGAATATTCAGATGCTTTGTGTTGTTCCTCTTACAACAAAGACCTGAGAAGACAAGTTGCACATATCAAAACAAAACAAACATTCAGGATGCAACAAACAAAATTACAGTAAATAAACAAATGTAACAACTCACTGATGCCTTAGAGGCGACCATCCATTTCACATCACATAAAGATGCAGGACAAGATGGCTCCACCAAGCAACCAAAATAAAGAACCAGAAAACCTTCCAGAGGAAAATAAGTCAATAGCACTACCTGATAAAGAATTCAAAAGACTAATGTACAGAGCTCTCCAAGAGATCAAGAAGATCAGGCAAAATACAGATAAACTGAGGAACACACAGACAGAGCAATAAAAGCATTCAGAAAAACAATACAAGAACAAAATGACAGAATAAACAGGTTGCTAAAATTGTACAAAAACAACTACTAGAAATCCAAAGGATTAACACCAAAATTTCAGAATTACACAACTCAATAGAAGATCATAGGAATAGAATTGAGACAATGAAACTCAGAATTAGTGAAATTGAAGATAAATCCCTTGACAGCAATTTGTTTGAGGAAAAATCAGAAAAAAGAATGAAGAAAAAGGAAGAAAGCCTAAGAATCATGTGGGATTCTATCAATAGAAAAACCTACAAGTGATTGGAGCACCAGAACAGGGAGGATAACAGAAAACATAGAGAGAACTGTTGAAGATTTGCTGGCACGAAGCTTCTTTAATATCATGAAAGACAAGAAGATATCTAGCCAAGAAGCTCAAAGAACCCCATAAAGGATAGATGCCAAAAGAAAGTCACCAAGACATATCATAATGAAACTTGCCAAAACCAAAGACAAATAAAGAATCCTGAGAATGGCTAGGGATAAACAAAGAGTCATTACAAAGGACAGCCAATAAGACTAATCTCTGATTACTCAGCAGAAACCATGAAGGCAAGAAGACAATGGAATGACATATATGAAAACTTGAGGGAAAAAAATTGCCAGCCAAGAATTATATATCCAGGAAAATTCCCTCTCAAATATGACAGCAAAATTAGATCATTTCCAGATAAACAGGAATTAGGGGAATATGTAAAAACCAGAGGAAAATGACAAGAAATATTAAAGGAAATCCTCTGGTTAGAGAAACAACCGTATCAGACAATAATCCAAGACAAGGACATAGGACAGATCAACCAGATACCAATTTAGGGAATTCACAAAAATAAAACAAAGCTAAAAGGCAAAAAAAATAGAGAGCCAGACAAGTCAGTATGTAAAAAATGACAAAGTCAAAACAAAAAAAGAGGATAAGAACAGTGTAGTTATAAAACTTCCATATGGAGAGGAAGTAAATGCAATATCAAGAAAAGAAAGACTTGTTTAAACTTAGAAAAATAAAAGTAAATTTCAAGGTAACCACAAGCAAAGCTAACAAACAAACCCATCAAAATTAAAAACAAGAAACACATAGACATAGAAAACACAAAATTAACAGTAATGAAAAAAAGAAAAGAAAATCCATAAACAAAAAGAACTCAGCACAGAAAATTAAGTGGAACAAAGAAACCGTCAATGCCACAAAAAATAAAATGACAATAAACTCACACCTATCGATAATTACACTGACTGGAAATGGCCTAAATGCACCAATAAAGAGACACAGAGTGGCAGGATGGATAAAAAAAAAAACACAATCCACCTATATGTTGTCTACAAGACACAAACACATAAACAAACTAAAACTCAAAGGATGGAAATATATATATATCAAGCAATCAATAAGCAAAAAAGAACAGGAGTGGCAATATTAATCTCTGATAAAATAGACTTTAAAGCAAAATTCACCATAAAGGTTAAGGAAGGACACTATGTAATGATTAAAGGATCAACACAGCAGGAAGACATAACCATAATAAATACATCCACACCCAATGACAGGGCTCCAAAATACATAAAAACAAACACTAACAGCATTGAAAAGAGACACAGATGGTACCCCAATAATAGTGGGAGGTTTCAACGTATCACTTTCAGTGAAGGACAGAACATCTAGAAAGAAACTCATTCTACAATCATCCAACTCGACTTCATAGCCATATACAGAATGTTCCATCCAACAGCAACGAGGTATGCATTCTTTTCAATGCACATGGAACTTTATCCAGAATAGACCACATGTTATGCCACAGAAAAAAAAAAACCTTAATAAAATCCAAAGCATTAAAATAATGCAAGTATCTTCCTTGATTCAAATGCCATAAAACTAGAAATCAATAACAGAAACTGCAAGGAAAAAAATCAAATACATGGAAACTGAAAAACATCTTGCATAAAAGCTACTGGGAAATAGAAGAAATCAAGGATGGAATAAAAAAAATTCATAGAATCCAATGAGAATGAAAATACATCTTACCAAAACATTTGTTACACAGAAAAAGCAGTGCTTAGAGGTCAATTATAGCAACATATGCACATATCAAAAAAGAAGAAAGGGCCAAGATCAAAACATTAACCCTACAACTCAAACATATAGAAAGAGAACAGCAAAAGGAGCCTTCAGGCACCAGAAGACAGGAAAAAATAAAGATTAGAGCAGAAATAAATGAAATAGAGAACAGAAAAACAATAGAAAGTATCAACAAGACCAACAAGATCAACAAAGTTGGTCCTTTGAAAAAATCAACAAAGTGACAAACCATTGGCCAAACTGGCAAAAGACAAACAGGAGAAGAAGCAAATAACCCAAAGAAGAAATCAGCTGAGTGATATCACAACAGACCCAACTGAAATAAAAAGGATTGTAACAGAACACTAAGAAAAATCTTATTCCAACGAATTTGCAAACTTAGAGGAAATGGGCAAACTTCTAGAAACACACTACCTACCTAAACTAACACAAACTGAGATAGAAAACTAAACAAAACTGTTACAAAAGATGAGACCGAAGAGATAAAATTAACAAAATAACTTTCCAACAAAAAAGCCAGCATAACCTTGATGCTAAAGCCAGGGAAACATACCACAAAAAGAAAGAAAGAAAACTACAGACCAATAGCCTTCAGGAACATAGACACAAAAATTCTCAACAAAATCCAAGCCAATAGAATTCTACCGCATATCCAAGAAAAAAAAAAAAAGCAGGAAAAGTGGGACTCATACAGATATGCAGGGATGGTTCAACATCAGAAAATCAGTCAACATAATCCACCACATAAATAAAACAAAAGAACCACATGACCTTATCAATCTAAACAGAAAAGGCATTTGACAAAATCTAACACCAATTTCTGATAAAAACTCTAAGCAAAATAGGAATAGAAGGGAAATCTCTCAACATAATAAAGGACATTTATACAAAGCCAACAGCCAACATCATTCTAAATGGAGAGAGGCTGAAAGCATTCCCCATGAGGACAGGAGCCAAACAAGAATGGCCTTTATCACCACTTTTATTCAGCATTGTGCAGGAGGTCCTAGCTACAGCAATAAGGTAAGAAAAAGAAATGAAAGGCATCCAAATTGGTAAGGAAGAGGTAAAACTATCCCTAGTTGCAGAGGATAGGGTCTTATACAAAGAAAACTCCAAAGAATACACAAGAAAGCTACTGGAATGAATAGGAGATTTCAGCAAAGTAGCAAGACACAAGATTAACACAAAAAATCATTTGGATTCCTCTACACCAACAAAGACAAATTCAAAAAAGGAAATCACCAAATCAATACCATTTACAGTAGCCCCCAAGAAGACAGAGTACTTAGGAATAAATCTAACCAGAGATGGAAAAGACCTGTACAAAGAAAACTCTAAAATCCTACTGCAAGGAACCAAAAGAGACCTAAGTAAGTGGAAAAACATACTATGTTCATGGACAGCAAGACTCAACATTGTGAAAATATCAATTCTACCAAAAGCAGTCTACAAATACAATGCAATTCTGATCCAAATTTCAACAGTATTCTTTAACGAAATGCAAAAAAAAATCACCAACTTTATATGGAAAGGAAAGAGGTCCCAGATAAGTAAAACATTACTGAAGAGGAAGAACAAAGTGGGAGGCCCTATGCTACCTGATTTTCGAACCTATGATAAAGACGGTGGTCAAAACAGCCTGGTACTGGTACTGGTACAAGAACAGAGACATAGACAAATGTAACAGAACTGAGAATCTACCCCGAAATCCATCCGTCTGTGAGAAATTGATATTTGACAAAGGGCCAAAGTCCATTAAATAGGGAAAAGACAGTCTCTATAACAAATGGTGCTGGCATAACTGGATATCCATCTGTAAAAAATAAAATAAACAAAATCCTTACTTCACACCATACACAAAAACTAACTCAACCACATCAGCCTGAGACCGGAAAAACTACATGGTGCCCGTCTTACCACCTATCACTGCCCTAACAGGGAACACAACAGAGAATCCCTGATGGAAGAGAACAGTAGGGTACAGATCTCAAATTCTCATAAAAAACCAGGCTTAACAGTCTGATGAGACTAGAGGAACCCTGGAGGTCATGGTCCCCAGACCCTTGGTTAGCGCAAGACTGGAACCATTCCTGAAGACAACTCTTCAGACAGGGATTGGACTGGTCTACAAGACAGACAATACTGGTGAGGAGTGAGCTCCTTGGCTCAAGTAGAGACTCATGAGGTTATGTGGGCAACTCCTGTCCATAGGCGAGGTGAGAAGGAAGAGGGGGACAGGTACTGGTTGGATGGACACGGGGAATACAGGGAAGGAAAGAGGAATGTGCTGTCTCATTAGGGGGAGAGCAGCTAGGAGCACATAGCAAGGTGTGTACAACTTTTTGTATGAGAGACTGACTTGAATTGTAAACTTTCACTCAAAGCACAATTTAAAAAAAAAAAAAAACAACTAACTCCAAATGGATCAAAGACCTAAATATAAAATCTAAAAAGAAAAAGATCATGGAAGAAAAAATAGGGACAACATATGGCCTAAATAGTATCCAAAACACAACTAACAGTGCATAAACACCAGAAGAGAAAATAGATAACTGGGATCTCCAAAAAATTAAATACTTATGCTCATCAGAAGAATAAAAAGAGAACCTACAGACTGGGAAAATTTTTTGGCTACCACATATCCAACACGGGCCTAATCTCTAAAATCTAGAAAATACTTCAACACCTTAATAACAAAAAGACAAATAATCCAGTTTAAAACTGGGCAAAGGATCTGAACAGATACTTCACCAAAGAAGACATTCAGGAAGGTAACACACACGTGATGAAATGATTGTGATCATTAGCCATTAGAGAAACGCAAATCAAAACAACAACGACATACCATCTCACCCTGACAGTACTGGCACAAATAATAAAAAAAAAAAAAAAATGTTTGAATGAAAATTGGTACAACCACATTGGGAAACCATATGGCGCTTCCTTAAAAGGCTAGAATTACAAATACAATTAGATCCAGCAATCCCACTCATGATCTTAGTCAGGGAATATCTAGGTCAATTGGCATAACATAGTTCATAAAACATTCTCCATCCCATTTTGCTGAGTAACATCTGAGGTCTTAAAAGCTTGCAGCAGCCATCAAAACACATCTATTGGTGCCATTCCGTCCAGAGTAAAGGAGAATAAAGACACAAGGAAAATATTAACTTAAAGGACTAAAGACCACATAAACCAGAACCTCCACCAGCCTGATCCAGAAGAACTAGATGGTGCCCAGCTACCACCACAAATCACTCTGACAAGAATCACAACAGACTCCTGGCCAGAACAGGAGTAAACCGTAGAACAGAATTCAAATTCATGAAAAAAGACCCGACTTAATGCTCTGACAGAGGCTGGAGGAAACCCAGAGACTATGGCCCTCTGACACTCTGCTGCCTCAGAACTGAATTCACTCCCGAAGCTCACTTTTCAGACAAAGATTAAACAGGCCTATAAAACAAACAATAACACACATGAGGAACATGCTTCTTAGTTCAATGAAATATGCAAGACCAAATGGACAACTCCCGCCCAAAAGCAAGACAAAAAGGCAGGAAGGGACACGACCTGAATAAATGGACACAGGGAACCCAGATAGAAAGGCTGAGCTAGCTTTCACATTGTGGGGGTTACAATCAATGTCACAAAAGAATATGTGTATACGTTTTTGAATGAGCAATTAACTTGAGCGGTAAATTTTCACCTCAAGCACAATGAAGTTTAAAAAAAAAAAACTGCTAAAGTTTAAAACTCCAGGGGAAAACAAACAAAAAAAAGGTTTGACATTTTTTACATGTATGAAAATGCTGTTTTCATTAATAAAAACAACTTTCATCTAAAACACAGATTGTGGAACCTGGAGGAAGTTTGCTTCCTTCCAATATTGGATCAGCTATTTTATAACATGATCTTGGGAAAGTCATTTAAACTACTCTAAGCCTCATTCCCTGGTCTGTAAAAAAAATAAACTAAATAAGGACAACAGCAGGACCTGCTTCATAAGGCACTGTAAAGATTAAATGATATTAAACAACATTGTACAGTGCTCATCATATGTAAGTGCTAAGTGAGTATCACTTACTTTGCTATTACATTCACTGATAAGATTACAAAAGATTTTGATTTTCTTTTTCCCTGGTTTTTTCCCCTAATATTCAATTAATACTAATCAGGAAGAGTTATAGTCTTAAGTCTTTCTAAAAGAAGAACATTCTCTGACATTGACTCCAAGGTGTTTTTGCTAGTGGAAAAATCTGAATGACATCCACAAAGTCAACCCTGAAGCCTCGATATGTAACAAGAAATCACTAATTCCCCTTAAGATTCAATTCCAAATGTTCCAACTGTTATTGCATCATTTTGAAACTGACCTTCTGGGATGTTTTAGAATGTCTATGTATTAGTAATTCTAAAACAATCCTTATGTGCTGCAAGGAGTTAAAATGCTCACTGCTAACCAAATGCTGGGAGGTTCCAGTCCATCCAGAAGAACGGTGGAAGAAAGACCTGGCAATCTATTTCCAAAAAATAAACCATGGAAAATCTTAGGAAGCATGATTCTATTCTGACACGGGGTGGCCCTGAGTCTGAGTCAACTCAATGGCAACTGGTTTTATGAATTAGAAATATAATACAGAAAAGTCTCTGACTCGAAAATCTGCTAAAGGATGAGGGTGGACCTTGACCCCAGGCTCAGGTTTGAGTATAGGCTGCAGGTGCCTGGGGAGCACTGTGCTCTGGACGCGCAGAAGTAGGTGGCTGAGTCCCCAGGGTGAGCATCTGCGATGTGCAGTGAGAAATGTTTCTCTTTCCTATTCAATAGAAGAGTGAGTCTTTGCTCTTGTTTCGTGTCATCACTTGAAAAAATATATATAAGAAGCTGAAGACCTTTTCCAGGTTCTTGTTTATACCAGAGGAAATAGTTGGAAGTACTGTCAGTATAAGTGCAGTTGAAAGCAGAGCTCTCTCCCTCCTGGACACTCAGCAAAGAAGGACTCTGCTCCACCTTCTCTCCGCTACCAATACCTGTACAAAAAGGAAACATCAGACAAAGGAAAATGTCATCAGGTCACCATTCTCCAGAGTTTGCATTTCTTTTCCTACAGCAACTACTGGAAATCTGACAAGGCTGGTCTCCCGCTCAGACTTCTAATGAGTATTTACTAAACCATCCCACTCCCCCAAAACCCTCAACTTACAGCCTAGCTCCAGCCACAAGAATATTAACAAAGGTCCAGTAAGTGTCTTCATTGTCCTCCAAATTGGGACCTGCAACCTCCAGACACAAGAGCTCCTTCTTTTATCAGGTTACCTGTATCTTTCCTCCAAAACACAGTAGTTTCCTAAGTAACCTACAGAGGAATGTGCTGCTGCCTTTAGCCTACTCAGAGAAATCCACCAAAAGGAACCTTTCAGATGTTCTGCATCAGCAGAGATGCTCTGCCATCTTGTGGTCAGATCCCCAACTGCTAAACCAGCTAGTCAAATCCTCTACTCTCACCTGATACGACAGACACTGACACGCAAAGCAGCAATAGGTCAGATAAACTGGGTTCCAAGTGTGTTTTCAATCAGAAAGTATGTGGGATAGCAAGAAATAAACATAATAAAAACATAGGGTTCAGAATTCTATTTTCTCTCCTCAGCACACTCGGAGTCATTTTCAATTAATTGGAAAGAGTTGGATGTTTCCTA
Source organism: Elephas maximus indicus (assembly GCF_024166365.1). Lineage (NCBI taxonomy): Eukaryota > Metazoa > Chordata > Mammalia > Proboscidea > Elephantidae > Elephas > Elephas maximus. Next base: position 32,182,837 of record NC_064828.1, on the reverse strand, counting down.
TGTTTATTCAATATGGGCTTGCTCTACTTAAGAAAAATACCATGATTGACTCTGCTAAGCCATTGAGGAGTAAAGCTTTCCTCCTCACCATCCTCTTTTTAAACTTGCCAGAGAATTAATTATCTAAGTCATCTTGGTTTAGCTCTCACAGTGGAAAATTCTTTCTAAAGGTAACATTTTAGCACATAGATTGGTGTAAAAGAGAGAGGTCCACTGTATATGTCAGATTCACAGCCTTGTAACCTCTGCTTCTCCCAGCCTGGACTTTCCCTGATCTTGCCATTCCCAGGAAACTGACAATGTTATGGGGCAAATTCCCCCTGAAAGTAGAGTTATCATTAATAATGTAGATGGAGTAAACTTTTCAGGACCTTCACAAACTAATGTAGCATGACTAAAAAAGAGAAGAAAAAGCTGCAAACTTCCATGAGTAATGTACGAAGTGCAAGTCAAGGAAAATTAGAAGTTGTCAAAAATGAAATGGAATGCTTGAAGATCAAAATCCTAGGCATTAACGAGCTGAAATGGACTGGTATTAGCCATTCTGAATCTGACAATCACACGGTCTGCTATCCCAGGAATAACAAATTGAAGAGAAATGGCATCACATTCATTGCCAAAAAGAACATTTCAAGATCTATCTTGATGTACAGTGCTGTCAATGACAGGATGTTATCCATAAGCGCACAAGGAACCACTTAATATGACTCATTCAAATTGACGCACCAACCACTAATGCCAAAGATGAAGAAATTGAAGATTTTTACCAACCTGGCATTTGAATGTGATCAAACATGCAATCAAGATACATTGATAATTACTGAGGATTGAAATGCAAAAGTGAGAAGCAAAGAAGGATCAGTAGTTGGAAAATACGGCCTTGGTGATAGAAATGCCACAGGAGATCTCATGATAGAATTTTGCAAGAACAATGAGTTATTCATTGGAAATACCTTTTTCAACAACATAAACAGTGAATACACATTTGGACTTCGCCAGATGGAATACACAGGAATCAAATTGCCTACATCTTTAAAAGGAGATGATGGAGAAGCTCAATAGCATCATTCAGAATGAGGCCACCAGTTGACTGCAGAACGGACCATCATTACTCATGTGCAAATTCAAGTCGAAGCTGAAGAAAATTAAAATAAGTCCACGAGAGCCAAAGTATGACCTTGAGTTTAGAGACCCATCTGAATTTAGAGACCATTTCAAGAACAGATTTGAAACATTGAACACTAATGACAAAAGACCAAACAGGTTCTGGGAAGACATTAAAGACATCATACACGTAGAAAGAAAAAGGTTATTGAAAAGGCAGAAAAGAAAGAAAAGACCAAAATACATGTCAGAAGAGACCCTAAAACCTGCTTTTGAATGTAGAGTAGCTAAAGCAAATGGAAGAAATAATGAAGTAAAAGAGCTGAACAGAAGATTTAGAATCACAGCTCGAGAAGACAAAATAAGGTATTTTAATGAAATGTGCAAAGACATGGAGTTAGAAGAACCAAAAGGGAAGAAGGCTCTCGCTATTTCTCAAGATGAAAGAACTGAAGAAAAAAACTCAAGCCTCAGAGTTGCAATTTTGAAGGAATCTACAGGCAAAAAATTGAACAATGCAAGGAAGCATCAAAACAGGATGGAAGGAATACACTTTGAGTGCTACACTACTTAAAAGAGATGTCTTGCGCCTGAACAAGGTACTATATGAAATGTACCTGACAACGCTTCTAGTTCCCAGTACGTGTTTAATCAATGTTAATTCACTTACCTTGTTTCTTCTGTTGCTCACATTCTCCCAAACCTCATCAGACATGAGTGCATGTGCATGTTCGTGTGGACACACAACACATATCCACAGTCGCATAAACACATGAACACACATATAGCTTCATCTGTTGGAGTGACCTAAGGTAAACTATACCCAAGAATGCTGTTTCCATCCCTCCACTCATACTTCAGACGCTCTGGAAACAACAAAGACCTTCCTCCTTGATGAGCTTTAAGGTGTGAACACATTATTTTAAAACTCATCAGATCTTCCTCTGAAGATGAAGATCATCATCTCAAGCACGGATGACATGTGAGCCACAGAGCTCCTTTCCAGAGGCACATTAAGTGGAGTCCCATGGGACTGCAAACAGTTAATGTGCTTAGCTGCTAACCGAAAAGTTGGAGAGTCAAGTATGCTCAGATGTGCCTTGGAAGAAAGGTCTGGCAATCTACTTCTGAAAAATCAACCACTGAAAACCATATGGAGCACAGTTCTACTCTGATACATATGGGGTCACTGTGAGTCTGAGCCAACTCAGTAGCAACTGGTAGCTGATTATTAAGTGTAAAGAACTTCACAACCTGGAAAGCCTGGAAGGAGGTAGATGAGATTAAAACTAGTAGAGAAAAAGATCTTCCTCAAAAAGTCTGCTTGCTCTGTGGCTCCTTGTTTCACCACCCCAGAGTACCATTCATACAGCATCTCCCGCTAGAGACCAAATCCAGTGAAGTTTAAATGCTTAAAAAGAAGAGCAAAAACGGGGGATGTTACCTTATTGGATATTGTCTCAGTTCAAGTTCCCTAGAAAACAGTGCCTGAGGCAAAAGCTTTATAAGGCATTTCCTTGTCTTGCCTTATGACCAAAAACCCACTGCCGTCGAGTCGATTCCGACTCATAGCGACCCTATAGGACAGAGTAGAACTGCCCCATAGAGTTTCCAAGGAGCACACATTATTGGTCTCCCCTTCAATTATCTCATTGACTTCAGTGTCTTTTGCCAACTCCTCCTTCTCTGCTAAACCTCAAACAAGAGCCCATGAGCTCTGTTCAGTCAATTCAGATGGCTTTGATATCATTCATAAGCCAGCCATGTCCTTGCTGAGGTCCAAGCTTAATATCCAACTGCCAGGTCAACATCTTCACTTGGACCTCCTAAACACATCTCAGACTTAACATGTCCAAAGCAATTCTCTTATCTGCCTACTATAATCACAAATATTTTCCAAGTTCAGAATTCTTTACCTTGTTAGAGACACCAACTTTCATGCAACTTCATAAGCCAAAATCCTAAAATTCACCCTTGATTTTCCTCTTTTTCTCATCCCCCACATTCAAGCCATCAGCCGGTCTTGTTCTTTCACCTATACAATGCATCTTAATTCATGCACTTCCCTTCATTCCCACTCCTGCCACCTTAGTTCATGCCTTATCAAGTCTTGTTGGGTCCCCTACAAGATCTTCCTCTGTAACTTTTATGATCCAGTCTTGTCCCCCAACTCCCCACTCATCCATGAGTCATTCTCCATAGTCTCAAGCACGGTCCTTCTAAAATTAGGTTAGGTTTGATATCCCTATTTAAAACCCTTTAAATGCTTCCTGTTACACATGGAATAAAATCTGAACCTAACAATGACAGTACAAGGCTACATAGGATGTGGTGCCTGCCTATCTTCTGTCATGATCACCCACTACCCTCCTCACTACCTTCTAAGAACACCAGCCTTCTGTCACAAACACACCAAACTACCTTCTGCATAATGACCGTGGTTGCATGCTGAGAACTCTTCCTTACCCCAGTCTTAGCACAGTTGATCTGTTTTTGTCATTCAAGACTCAGCTCAAATGTCACCACTCCAGAAAACCTCCATGAACACTGTGATTCTCATTCACATTACCCTATTTTATTTTCTCAATAGCACTTATATTTTGAAATCATTTGTTCATTTCCTTATGCTCTCCACCCACAAGAGGTTAAATATTCTGTAACAGCAGAAAACTTATCTATATTGCAGAATATAACTTCAACCACTAACCAGTGCCTAGTATAGTAAAAAAAAAAAAAAAAAAAAAAAAAATTTTTTTTTTGGTAAGGTAAATATTTGTTGCACGTATGAATGCCTAAAAAAACCCCAAGTAAAATAATATTGGCCACTTCTCTACTAAATCGAAGAAAGCACATCCTCAGTGGCCTGGTAGGGTGTGAGTCTGCAGTGGAATCATGTGGCAGTCCTGGCCGCTTTTGTCTTCTGGCCTGTCCTGCCTGGGACACTGTCACCTACTGGAGGCAGTAGTGAAGGAATCTACAGATCTGAGGGCAATGGTGAATATCATACACATTAAGGTTGTTGTGATTTTGTGCTGTCAATTCTGACTCACAGCAACCTCACAGGACAGAGCAGAACAGCCCCTATAGGGTTTTCTAGGCTGTAGTCATTAAAGGAGCAGATCACCAGGTCTTTTCTCCCACAGAGCAGCTAGTGGGTTCAAACTACCAACCTTCCATTTAGTACCCAAGGTCTTAACCATTGCGGTACCAGGGCTCTTTCATGTAGGTTGTAGGCAGCCTCAAACGTTCTTTTCCTTAAAAGTCACTGTTTAGAAACTACCAAACTATGTTTCTTGAGTCATTGCTTAAATGAAAACATTGTGTATATTTATCCCTATATATAATTACCCTCCTGAGGAAGGAGAACATTGCACTGTTTAATATTGTGGACTCAGAGGCAGGGCCAAGGTGGCTGAAGAGTCAGATGCTTTGTGTTGTCCCTCTTACAACAAAGACCCAAAATAACAAGCGAATTGGATATATGCAACAATCTAAGAATCTTAATTATCAAAGACAAAGCTGAAGAATCAGACTCAGTGACAGGTAGAAGGAAAGACAATGCAGAAACAGCAGATATGGGGAATTATGGATTGCCTATGTCCTGCCAGCTGAACCTGCACCAAACCAAAAAACCAAACGCACTGCCATCGAGTTGATTCCAACTCACAGAGACCCTATAAGAAAGAGGAGAACTGCCCTGTAGAGTTTCCAAGGAGCGCCTGGAGGATTCAAACTGCCAACTTTTTGGTTAGCAGCCGTACCACTTAACCACTATGCCACTAGGGTTTGAGCAGACATAATGAGGCAAGCAGCAGCATCCCAAGAGAAAACCCACCCCATCTGGTTCAGCTAAGCAGCCGCAAATCTGCACGCAGTTCCAGAACTAAACAGGAGCAATATCAGACCTGCAAAAGGTAACTGCAAGCTCCCAACCCACCACAACTGCCATACCTCTTTCCCCACCAGAGCTTCATGGCCAAGGAGCACTCCCTCTCCTCACCCATCACGCTATCCATTCTGGCACTAGTCCCTGAGGCATTCAATACTGTCATGCACCCTAAGCAGAGAACTCACAGTGCAGTCGGTGGCACAGGCTCCTTCACAAAGTGAAGGCAGATGCCCTTCACACCTGCTGATCACCCACATCTTTGCCTTGCTGGCTGACTCAGCAGACAGGGCTCCCAGCTAAAGCCCATTTTCACCTGCAGCAACCACGTGGGAACTGTAATTTGTGATACTGGACACCTTATGCCCCCTAAGAAGGGGCCTCACCCACTCACACCAGGGGCTCGAGGACTGGCAGTACCACTCACTCCATCAAGCTGCCCATGACCCACAATGCGGGCCTGAGAACCAGTGGCACCCCCAGTAACTCCAAGCAATGGCACTGGGTGCCCCAAAACCAACTGTACTATCCTACCCCACTACGCACTCTAAAGGACAGGAAGACACCTTCCACATGGGCACCTGGGGCAGCACAGAGTCCCCTGCTTTGTCCCCAGTATTGCTCTCCCAATGCAACCAGAGACCTGTGCCTGCTCTGAACACTACCATGCAGCCCTGCCCACCCAAGACTGTAGGTTAGAGTCTCCGGATCATGCACTCAGTTACTGACAACCCATACACCTGGAGCCAACCAACTGGTAAGTGGTGAAGCACACACACAACATCCAACCCAATGACCAGGGATAAAATCCCCAGCACCCATGACCAGGTGACCAGTATGACAGACAAAACACCTCATCAGAAATGCCACCTACATCTTCAGCAACCCCATAAGAACATTAAACAGACACCCGGGTTCGCATACCAAGTATCTACTCCAACCCCCTGGAGACAGGAGGCGAGAGCTTCGACATAGCCAGTTCAACCAGATTAGCACACACACCCAGCCTACTGGACATATCAAAACAAAGCATAACAAAACAAAAATTCAGCATGCAGTAAACAAAAATACAATAAACACAATAACTTATTGATGCCTCGGAGACATCAATCAATATCACATCACACAAAGTAGGACAAAATGGCTGCTACAACAAGTCACCAAAATAAAGAACCAGAAAAACATCCAGAGGAAGATAAGGCAATGGAACTATCCGATAAAGAATTCAAAAGACTAATATATAGAGCTCTCCAAGAGATCAAAAAAGGACATCAGGCAAGACACAGACAAAACCAAGGAACACACAGACAAAGCAAGAGAAGAGCCCAGGAAAACAATACAAGAAGAAAGCAACAGAAAAAACAGGATGCTAGGAACCATACAAATACAGCAACTAGAAATCCAAAAGATTAACAATAAAATTTCAAGATTAGACAACTCAGTAGAAGGTCACAGAAGCAGAATTGAGAAAGTGGAGGTCAGAATTGGTGAGATTGAAGATAAACCCCTTGACATCAATTTGTTTGAGGAAAAGTCAGAAAAAAGAATAAAGAAAGCCTAAGAATTATGTGGGATACTATCAAGAGGAAAAATCTACAAGTGATCAGAGCACAAAAACAGGGAGGATAACAGAAAACACAGAGAGAATTGTGAAAATTTGCCGGCAGGAAACTTCCCTGATATCATGAAAGATGAGACTATATCTATCCAAAAAGCTCAAAGTAACCAATATAGGATAGACCCCAAAAGAAAGTCAACACGACATGTTATACTCAAGCTTGCCAAAAACTAAAGACAAAGAATCCTGAGAGTGGCTAGGCATGAAAGTCACCTACAAAGGAGAACCAATAAGACTAAACTCTGATTACTCAGCAGAAACTATGCAGGCAAGAAAGCCATGGGATGACATATATAAAGCCTTGAAGGAAAAAACTGCCATCCAAGAATTATATATCCAGCAAAACTGTCTCTCAAATATGATAATGAAATTAGGGCATTTCCACTTAAACAGAAATTAAGGGAATATGTAAAAACCAGGCCAAAATTACAAGTAATATTAAAGGAAGACCTCCACTTAGAGAACCAGCCACGTAGGACAACCAACCAAGACTAGGACATAGGATAAATCAACCAGAAACCAACTCAGGGAATTCACAAAAATAAAACAAAGCTAAAAGGCTAAATAGAGGGAATCAGAAACATCAATATGTAAAAGATAACAACATCAAAACAAAAAAAGGGAATAAATGTTGTAGTCAGAGACCACCCATATGGACAGGAAGTCAATGAGATAAGTAGAAATAAAAGACTGGTTTAAGCTTAGAAAAATAAAGGTAAATTTCAAGGTAACCACAAATGAAGCTAACAAACCAAACCATCAAAATAAAAAAGAAGAAAACATAAAGACTCAGCAAACACAAAATCAACAATAATGAAAGAAATAAAAAGAAAATCCATAAACAAAAAGAACTTAGCACACAAAATTAAGTGGAACAAATAAACTATCAACATGACCAAAAAAAAAAAAAAAATGACAGCAGTAAACTCATACCTATCAATAATTACACTGACTAGAAATGTAATTGTAGAAATGGCCTAAATGCAACAGTGTAGAGACACAGAGTAGCAGAATGGGTTAAAAACATGGTCCGTCTATATGCTATCTACAAGAGACATGACTTAGACACAAAGACGTAGACAAACTAAAACTCAAAGGATGCAAAAAAAATATCGAGCAAACAATAACCAAAAAAAGAGTACGAGTGGCAATATTAATCTCCAATGAAATAGACTTTAAAGCAAAATCCACCATAAAGAATAAGGAAGTACACTGTATAATGATTAAAGGGTTAATACACCAAGAGGACATAACCATAATGAACATATACACACCCCATGACAGGGCTCCAAAATATATAAAAGAAACTCAAACAGCATTGAAAAGAGAAATAAACAGTTCCACAATAACAGTGGGAGAATTCAACACACCACTCTCAGTGAAGGACAGTACGTCCAGAAAGAAACTCAATAAAGACACAGAAAATCTAAATGTCAAAACCTAACGACTCAACCTCATAGACATATACAGAACACTCCACCCAACAGCAGCAAAGTATACACTCCTTTCCAATGCACAGGGACCATTCTTCAGAAGACACCACATGTTAGGCCACAAAGAAAGTCTTAACTAAAACCAAAACATCAAAATAATACAAAGCAATGTCTCTAATCATAATGCCATAAGAGTAGAAATCAATAACAGAAACAACAAGGGAAAAAAGTCAAATACATGGAAACTGAACAACACTTTGCTTAAAAACTAATGAGAAATAAAAGAAATCAAGGATGGAATAAAAAAATTAATTGACTCAAATGAGAATGAAAACACATCCTACCAAAAGCTTTGAAACAGCAAAAGCTGTGCTTAGACATCAATTTACAGCAATAAACACATACATCAAAAAAGAAGGGTCAAAATCACAACACTAACCCTACAACTCAAACACACAGAAAGAGAGAAGCAAAAGGAGCCCTTGGGCACCAGAATAAAGGAAATAAATGGAATAGAGAATAGAAAAGCAATGAAAAAGAATCTACAACACCAAAACATGGTTCCTTGAAAACATCAACAAAACTGACACACCGTTGGCCAAACTGACAAAAAAAAAAAAAGAGAGAGAGAGAGAGGAATCAAATAACCCAAAAAAAGAAATTAGATGGGTGATATCACAACAGACCCAACTGAAATAAAAAGGATCATAATGGAATACTACGAAAAATTGTACTCCAACAAATTTGAAAACCTAGAGGAAATGGATAAATTTCTAGAAACACACTATCTACCTACTAACACAAACTGACGTAGAAAAACTAAACAGACCTGTAACAAAACAAGAGATTGAAGAGGTAATAAAAATAAATTAATTAATTAACCAAAAAAAAAAAACCTCAGGCTCAGACGGCTTCATTGGAGAATTCTGCCAAACTTTCAGAGAAGAACTCACACAAGTACTACTCAAATTATTCCAGAGCATAGAAAAAGAAGGAATACACTCGAATTTGTTATATGAAGCCAGCAATACCCTGGTACCAAAGCCAGGCAAACACACCACACACACACACACGCACACACACAAAAAGAAAAATACAGACCAATGTCCCTCATGAACAAAAACACAAAAATTTTCAAGAAAATTCTAGCCAATAGAATACAACAGCATATCAAAAAAATAATACATCATGACCAGGTGGGGTTCATATCAGGTATGCAGGGTTAGTTCAACATTTTTTAAATCAATCAATGTCATCCACCACATAAATAAAATAAAAGAATCACATGATCATATCAATTGACACAGAAAAGACATTTGACAAAGTCCAACACCTACTCCTGATAAAAACTCTAAGCAAAATAGGAATAGAAGGGAAATTCCTGGACGTAATGAGGGCATTTATACAAAACTAACATCATTCTTAATGGAGACTGAAAGAATTCCCCTTGACAACAGGAACCAGAAAAGGATGCCTTTTACTCAACATCATGCTGGAAGATCTAGCCAGAGCAATAAGGTAAGGAAAAGAAATAAAGGGAATGCAAATGGGTAAGGAGGAGGTAAAAACTATCCTTATTCACACATGATATGATCTTATACACAGAAAATTCCAAAAAATCTATTTAAAAAGTTACTGAAACTAATAGAAGATTTCAGCAAAGTGGCAGGATACGTGATTAACATACAAAAATCAGTAGGATTCCTCTATATCAACGAAGACTTTAAAAACGAAATCACCAAATTAATCTCATTTACTATACCCCCAAGAAGATAAAATATTTAGGAATAAATCTAACCAAGGGTGTAAAAGACCTATACAAAGAACACTACAAAACACTACGGCAAGAAACCAAAAGAGATCTATGTAAGTGGAAAAACTTACCATGCTCATGGATAGGAAGGCTCAACATTGTGAAAATGTGAATTCTACACAAAGAGCTCAGCAGATACAATGCAACCCGGATCCACATTCCTGCAGCATTTTTTTAACGAGATACCAAAATAAATCACCAACTTTATATGGAAAGAAAAGAGGCCTCTCAAGGGTTTGGGGACCATGATCTCAGGAGACATCTAAGTCAATTGGCATAATAAAGTCTATTAAGAAAACATTCTGCATCCCCCTTTGAAGAGTGGCGTCTGGGGTCTTAAATGCTAGCAAGCGGCCATCTAAGATCCATCAATTGGTCTCAACCCACCTGGATCAAAGGACAATGAAGAACACCAAGGACACAAGGTAATTATGAGCCCAAGGGATGGAAAGGGCCACATGAACCAGAGACTACATCATCCTGAGACTAGAAGAACTAGATGGTGCCCAGCTACAACCGATGACTGCCCTGACAGGGAACACAACAGAGAACCCCTGAGGGAGCAGGAGAGCAGTGGGATGCAGACCCCAAATTCTCATAAAAAGACCAGACTTAATGGTCTGAATGAGACTGGAAGGACCCCAGTGGTCATGGCTCCCAGACCTTCTGTTGGCCCAGGACAGGAACCATTCCCGAAGCCAACTCTTCAGACATGGATTGGACTGGACAATGGATTGGAGAGGGTTGCTGGTGAGGAGTGGGCTTCTTGGATCAGGTGGACACTTGAGACTATGTTGGCATCTCCTGCCTGGAGGGGAGATGAGAGGGTAGAGGGGGTTACAAGCTGGCGAAATGGACACAAAAAGAGAGAGTAGAGGGGAGAAAGCAGGCTGTCTCATTAGGGCGAGAGTATTTCGGAGTGTGTAGCAAGGTGTATATAAGTTTTTGTGTGAGAGACTGACTTGATTTGTAAACTTTCACTTAAAGCACAATAAAAATTATTTAAAAAAAAAAGGGAAGAGGCCCCAGACAAATAAAGCATTACTGAGAAAATAGAGCAAAGTGAGAGGCCTCACACTACCTGACTTTAGAACCCATTATAGACCCATGTTAGTCTAAACAGCCTGGTACTGGTACAAAAACAGACGCATAGATGAATGGAACAGAATTGAGTACCCAGACATAAATCCATGCATCTATGACCAGTTCATATTTGACAAACGGCTAAAGTCCATTAAATGGGGAAAAGACAATCTCTTGAACAAATAGTGCTGGCCTAACTGGATATCCAGCTGTAAAAAAATGGAACAAGATCTATACCTCACACCATTAACAAAAGCTAGCTCAAAATGGATCAAAGACCTAAAAATATAATCTAAAATGTGAAAGATCATGGAGGGAAAAATATGGACAACATTATGAGCCCTAATATGCTGCATAATTAATATACAAACCATAACTAATAATGTACAAACACCAGAAGAGAAACTAGATAACTGGCAGCTCCTAAAAATTAAACACCTTCACCAAAAGACATCACTGGAAGAGTGAAAATAGAACCACAGACTGGGAAAAAAAAGAAACTTTGCCTGCCACATATCCAACAAGATTCTAATCTCTAAAATCTACAAAATACTACAATACCTCCATAACAAAAAGGCAAATAATCCAAATTAAACAGTGCAAAGGATATTAATGGACACTTCACCAAAAATTTCAGGCACCTAACTTTTTTTTTTTTTAACAGGCACATGAGGAAATGTTTCTGATCGTTAGCCATGAGAAAAATGCAAATCAAAACTATAATGAGATACCATCTCGCCCCAACAATACTCACGCTACTCAAATAAAAAATGTTGAAGAGGTTTCGGGGAGATTGGAAATTTTATGCACTGCTGGGGGGGATGAAAAACTGTGTAACCACTTTGGAAGACAATCTGGGGCTTCCTTAAAAGCCTACAAGTAGAAGTACTATATGATTCAGCAATCCCACCTCTAGGAATATAACCTAGAGAAATAAGAGCAATCAAAGAATAGACCTATGCACAACCACATTCCTTGCAGCACTATCCACAATACCAAACTGATGGAAACAAACGAAATGCCCATCAACATAAATGGATAAACAAATTATGGTACATACGCACAACGGAATATTATGCAACAATAAAACACAGTAATGAATCCTCAAAACATCTCACAACATGGATGAATCTGGAAAGCATTATGTTGGGTGAAATAACTTAGTCACGAAATGACAATATTGTATGAGAACACGATTTTAAGAACTCAAGAAAAGGTTTACACACGGAAGCAAGCACTTCTTGATGGTTACAGGGGTGGGTAGGAATGGGAAGGGGAAATCACTAACTAGATAGTAGACAAGTGTCAACTTCAGAGATGGGAAGGACAACACAGAATACAGGGGAAGGCAGCACAACTGGACCAAAACAAAAGCACAGAAGTTTCCGAGACACATCCAAACACTTCAAGAGACCAAGTAGATGGGGCTGGGCACTGCAGACCATAGTCCCAAGGAACATCTAGGTCAATTGGCATAACATAGTTCATAAAGAAAATATTCTACATCCTATTGTGCTGAGTAGCATCTGGGGTCTTAAAAGCTTGTGAGTGGCCATCAAAGACACATCTAATTTGTTCCATACTGTCCAGAGCAAAGGAGAATAAAGACAAAAGGAAAATATTAGCCCAATGGACTAAATAAATAAATAAATAAAGGACAATATAAACCAGAGCCGCCACCATCCTTACCCAGAAGAAGTAGATGGTGCCTGGCTACCACCATATACCATTCTGACAGGGATCACAACAGAGATTACTGGCCAGAACGGGATTAAAATGTGGAACAGAATTCAAATTCAAGAAAAAAGACCAAACTTACTGGTCTGACGGAGACTGCAGAAACCCCGAGCCTATGGCCTCATGACCCTCTGCTAACTCAGAAATGAAACCACTCCCAAAGTTCACTTTTCAGACAAATACTAGGCAGGGCTATAAAACGAACAATAACACACATGAGGAACTTGCTTCTTAGTTCAATTCAATATACAAGACCAAATGGGCAACTTCTGACCAAAAGCAAGACAAGAAGGCAGGAAGGGACAAGAACTAGACGAATGGGCACAGGGAACCCTGGTGGAAAAGGGAAGCTTGCTGTCACATCATGGAGATGGCAGCCAATGTCACAAAACAATATGTGCATAAATTTTTAAATGACAAATTAATTTGAGCAGTAAACTTAACCTGAAGCATGATAAAATTTTCTAAAAACTGCTAAAGTTTAAAACTCCAGTGGAAAATAAGCAAGCAAAAAGCACTGTGCCACCGGGGCTCGCTAGATAATGATAAGTGCTGTGGAAAAAACAAAGCAGGAAATGAATGTGGGAGACTCAAGGCAGGGGGCTTATAATTTAAATAAGGTGGCCAGAAAAGACCGCAGAATGTAGCTTTCTGATTCTCTGAAAAATTATGGGAAAAATAATGGATATGAGACCAATGGGGCAGGTATCGAAAGATTCCCCCAACATTTCAGGCCTGTCTGAAAGAAATAAGAGATGTAAGGAGAAAAAGTTACATTAAAGAAAGACAACTTTTAGACTTGGACGTATCGAATATAGTATGAACCATGATAGGCAGAAACACTTGAACATATAGCTGGAAATGGGAAATGAGAGAAAGCTATCTCCTATTCATTTTTCTCTATCTACATCCACAGTGAGTCGACTAAATACTGCCAATATATTAATATCCATCCTGTGGCATAGTGGTTAAGAGCTATAGCTGCTAACCAAAAGGTCAGCAGTTCAAATCCACCAGGTGCTCCTTGGAAACCCTATGGGGCAGTTCCACTCTGTCCTTTAGGGTCACTGTGGGTTGGAATTGACTCAATACCAATGGGTTTGGTTTTTGTTTTTTTTTGTATTAAATGACGATGAATATATGCCCATCATGCTAGGTGCTTCCCATACATAAAAGGCAGTCACTAGGTTACTAACGAGATTCGCTCCCAAGTGTGTCTTTAGGAATTTGTAGGTAAACCATAACAGGTGCACGTTGTTCTTCTTTAGCCTTACTTTTAGTACAAGAAAACGCTCAAAACCTTTCCAATGATCTGAAAGCTGCATGCGCAGCAAATGAAGGTAATTGTTTTGAAGAACGTGTTGCAAGTAGGGGTTGGTTAAATCACTTCAAAATGAGGGCAAATTTACATAACATTAAAGGGCAAGTAGGAGTTGTCCATAAGTCAGACATTCATTGTCTGTAAGTCATATGTTCGTAGCCTGAGGACTTACTGTATTTCAGACATGTTGACTGAAGTTGGTGGCCTGTGCCAATGCATTTTACCTAGCCCCTTTCCTACATTCCCATTGATAACACATAAAAATAGAGAGGAAGTACATACAAATTCTGGGCCCAGGGAAGGGCACGAGACTTAGGCCAAAAACACTGGGGAATTTGTTCCAGATAATGCAAAGGAGATGGGCTTGAAGCATGTCCAACCAACTCATGTGCTACTGCCTACATGAAATAAAGCCCACACAAGACATAAGTCGGGTCAAATGAGCAACGAGCCTCAAGCTTACATGGCAGCGAATGGAGGGCTGGGTAGTAGGAAGAGATCGAAGGGTTGAAGTGAAGGTTAAATCTATTCACAGAATATATGAGGAAGAGCAGGCTTGCTTTTAATGAAAATAATGATAATAAGAACAAGTGAAAAGAGAGTAGAAACAAAAAACAAATAGGTCAGCTTAACATCAACTCTTCTCTATAAGACATTTCAGAAAGTAAATACCTGCTTTCATCAAAAATTTTATCTTAGAAACAAAACATGCTATGTTTGCAGGCCCTTAAAAGAATACCAGATAGCATCACTGTCATTATTAAGGCACCAAACTACTCTCCCTATTATAAATATTCAGTTATACATGGAGATGGAGGTATAAAAGGAATTCAGGCAAAGAGTTGTCCCAGACAGTCTGGGCAGGGCTCCAACTAATCTGGGCCTCAGCATGGGTGAGGCACCATTTTGACTAGCATTTGACTGGCTTCCGGTTTGGCCTTCTTGTCTGGGCCTAAAAGATTTCTAATAAACTCCAATGTTATCGGTATTAAAACTAATCTTCTTAACTCCCAATGTCGGAAACACAAAAATTCCCCTTTATAGTGATGTAAAAATGGGAAAATTATAGGACAAATGAAAACATTCAGTACTTCAAGGAAGGGGAGAGAACTGAGGAGACAGAGCACCTGTTACAGATGAAACAAATTACTTCTAGGAGTAGGAGAGAAATTTAAACTTCCTACGTGCAAGAAATTATCTCCTTAAAGGGTAACAACTAACTTCAGAAAAATATTGTTTATCACCACAACTTTAAGGAACAATTAGAAGAGAAATAAAATGCTGACAAAAAAATCACTCATGATATCATTAAAAATTAGGATCTGAAATTTTTGAAAATGTAAAATACGCGAAATAGGATATAATATTAAGTGGAAGTAAGTCAGAATGCCACAGTGTATCATCCTAATTTTAAATAAGATTCTAATAAGGAAAGTATACCTGATGTAAGCCATGATTTATGTGGATGGTAAGATTACAAAAGATTTTCATTTTATATTTTTCTGTTTTTTTCCTTGAATATGCAATTAATGGGAAACCCTGGTGGCATAGTGCTTAAGTGCTACAGCTGCTAACCAAAGGGTCAGCAGTTCAAATCCACCAGGCGCTCCTTGGAAACTCTATGGGACAGTTCTACTTTTTTGTTTTGGGTATGCAATTAATAATTTTATAATCAG
Organism: Elephas maximus indicus; assembly: GCF_024166365.1. Classification (NCBI taxonomy): domain Eukaryota; kingdom Metazoa; phylum Chordata; class Mammalia; order Proboscidea; family Elephantidae; genus Elephas; species Elephas maximus. Next base: position 32,167,166 of record NC_064828.1, on the reverse strand, counting down.
AAAAAGTTAATAAATGCTACTATTCTTGAGTCTTTCTAAAAGAAGACTATTCTCTGACATAGACACCAAGGTGTTTTCCTAGCATAGAAATCTGAATAATACCCACAAATACAACCCTAAAGCTGGGATATACAACAAGAAATCACTAATTTCCTTTAACATCCCATTCCAAATGTTTCAACACTTACTGGTTCATTTTGAAACTGACCTTCTCTTAGGATGCTTTAGAATGTCTATATGTTAGTAATTTCAAGACAATCTTTGGGTGGTGCAAAGGGTTTACATGCTTTCAGCTAACCAAAAGACTGGAGGTTCAAGTCTACCCAGAAACAATTTGAAAGAAAGGTCTGGCAATCTGCTTCTGAAAAATCAGCCATTGAAAATACTATGGAGTTCAGTTCTCCTCTGACACACGTAGGGAGTCCCTGAGTCTGACTAAACTCAATTGAAACCGGTTTTATAAATAAGAAATACAATATAGAAAAACCCTCAACTCGAAGATCTGCCAAAGGAAGGGGGTGAGTCTTCAGCCCAGGCTCAGGTTTGGGTACGGGCTGCAGGTGTCTGGGGAGCACTGTGCTCTCACTGCACAGAAGTAGGTGGCTGAGTCTCCAGGATGAGCATCTTCAATGTGCATTGAGAAATATTTCTCTTTGGTATTCACTACAAGAGTGAGTCTTTGCTCTTGTTTCTTGCCGTCACTTGACAAAATAGATTTAAGAAACTGAAGACCTTTTCCAGGTTCTTGTTTATACCAAAAGAAGTAGTCGGAAGCACTGTAAGTATAAGTGCAGTTGAAAGCAAAGCTCTCTCCCTCCTGGACACTCAGGAAAGAAGGACTCTGCTCCACCTTCTCTCCTCTCCCCATACCTGTGCAAAAAGGAAACATCAGACAAAGGAAAATGTCATCAGGTCATCATCCTCCAGAGTTTCCATTTCTTTTCCTGGAAATCTGGAAAGGCTGGACCCCTCTCACACTTCTAATGAATATTTACTGAACCACCCAAAAGCCCTCAACTTACAGTCTAGCTGAAGCCACAAGAACAGTAACAAAGGTCCATTAAGTGTCTTCATTGTTCTCCCAATTGGGACCTGCAACCTCCTGCCAAGAGAGCTACTTCTTTGATCAAGTTACCTCTTCCTTTCCTCCACACCACAGTAGTTTCTTCAACTACCAACACAGGAATGTGCTGCTGCCTTTAGCCTACTCAGAGAAATCAACCAAAAGAAAACTTCCGAATGTTCTGCATCAGCAGAAGTACTCTGCCATCTTGTGGTCAGATCCTCAACTGCTAAACCAGCTAGTCAAATCCTCTACTCTTACCAGTATATGTGAGATGCTGACACACAAACCAGCAATGCACCAAATAAACTATATTCCAAGTGTGTCTCCAATCAGGAAGTATGTGGGTTAGCAGAAAGTAAACACAATAAAAATATACGATTCAGAATTCCATTTTATCTCCTCAGCACACTGCTGACTCACTTTGAATTAGTTGGAAAGAGTTGGATGTTTTCCTTGTTTATTCAACATGGGCTGGCACTAGTTAAAGTAAGGAAGATACCATGATTGACCCTGCTAAGCCACTGAGGAGTAAAACAGTCCTCCTCACCCATCTCTTTTTAAATTGGCCAGAGAATTAAATAGCCAAATCAGTCATTTGGATTAGCACTCACAATGGAAAACTTTAAAGTTACATTTAAGCACAAAGACTGAGAAAAAGAGAGAGGCCCGCTATGTATGTCAGAAACACAACCTTGTAGCCTCTACTCCTTCAAGCCTGGACTTATCCCTGATCTTATCATTCCCAGAAAATTGATAGTGCTATGGGCCAAATCCCACCTCTTGTCTGTCACTTTGTGATACTGTGGTAGTTGGCATGTTGCTGTGGTGCTAGAAGCTATGACACCGGTATTTCAAATACCAGCAGAGTCACTCATGATTGACACCTTTCAGCTGAGCTTCCAGACTAAGAAAGATGAGGATGGACCCGGTGTTCTACTTCTGAAAAAACTGACCTCTGAAAACCTTATGGATGGCTGCAGAAAATTGTCTGATATAATGCCAGAAGATGAGCCCCTCAGGTTGGAAACTAAAAACCAAACCCACTGCCATCAAGTCGATTCCAATCATAGTAACCCTATAGAATGAAGTAGAACTGCCCCATAGGGCTTCCAAGGAGCTGCTGGTAGATTCAAACTGCCAACGTTTTGGTTAGCAACCAAGCTTTTAACCACTGCACCACCACGGCTCCAGTTTGGAAGGCACTCGAAATGCCACTGAGGAAGAGATGCCTCCTCAAAGTAGAATTGACCTTAATGATGTACCTTAATTCATTCACTTCTTTCCATTCCCACTCCTGCAACCTTAGTTCATGCCTTATCAAGTCTTATTGCATTCCCTACAGAGATCTTGCTAACTTCTCATTATCCTCCAGTCTAGCCCCACCCCACCCCTCCATGAGTCATTCCCCAGAGCCCGGAGCATGATCCTTCTAAAACTTAAATTATCCATGAACATTATGATTCTTATTCACATTACCCTAGTTTATTTTCTTAACAGAACTTCTATTTTGAAAACATTTGTTTAATTGTTTCCCAATAGTAGATTAAAAATCTACTCTACTATCTCACCATAGTAGTTTAAAAGTTCCATAATAGCAATAAACTTTCTGTATTGCAGAATATGTCTGAAAGAACTCCAAGTAAACTAATATTGGCCATTTTTCTACTAGATCAAAGAAAGTAGATCCCCAAGGGCCTGGTAGAGTATTAGTCTGCAGTTGAATCATGTGGCAATCCTGGCCTCTTTTGTCTTCTGGCTTCTACTGCCTGGGTCACTGAGACCTGCTGGAGGCAGCAATGTGTGAATCTACAGAACTGAAGACAATGGGTGAATGCCATACACATTTAGGTTGTTGTGGTTTTGTGCTGTCAAGTTGATTCTGCCTCATAGCAACCATACAGGATGGAGTAGAACCACCCCCATAGCATTTTCTAGCATATAATCATTAAAGGAGAAGACCACCAGGTCTTTTCTCCTATAGAGCAGCTGGTGGTTTCAAACTGCCAACCTTTCATTTACCACCAGAGGTCTTAACCATTGTACCAGCAGGGCTCCTTCATGTAGGTTCTATGGAGCCTCAAACTTTCTTTTCCTTAGAAGTCACTGTTTAGAAATTATCAAAATATGATTCCTTATTTATTGGCTTAAATGAAAATATTGTGCACATTTCTCACTATAAATAGTTTTCCTTTCAGATTTCTGAGGAAGTAGTGACATTGCAGAGTTTAAGGATGTGGAATCTGAGAGGTGGGACCAAGGTATAGGAATATTCAGATGTTTTGTGTTGTTCCTCTTACAACAAAGACCTGAGAAGACAAGTTGCACATATCAAAACAAAACATTCAGGATGCAACAAACAAAAATACAATAAATAAACCAATGTAACAACTCATTGATGCCTTACAGGCGACCATCAATATCACATCACATAAAGATGCACGACAAGATGGCTCCACCAAGCAACCAAAATAAAGAACCAGAAAACCTTCCAGAGGGAAATAAGTCAATAGCACTACCTGATAAAGAATTCAAAAGACTAATGGACAGAGCTCTCCAAGAGATCAAGAAGATCAGGCAAAATACAGATAAACTGAGGAACACACAGACAGAGCAATAAAAGCATTCAGAAAACAATACAAGAACAAAATGACAGAATAAACAGGTTGCTAGAAATTGTACAGAAACAACTACTAGAAATCCAAAGGATTAACAACAAAATTTCAGAATTACGCAACTCAATAGAAGATCATAGGAATAGAATTGAGACAATGAAACTCAGAATTAGTGAAATTGAAGATAAATCCCTTGACAGCAATTTGTTTGAGGAAAAATCAGAAAAAAGAATGAAGAAAAAGGAAGAAAACCTAAGAATCATGTGGGATTCTATCAATAGAAAAACCTACAAGTGATTGGAGCACCAGAACAGGGAGGATAACAGAAAACATAGAGAGAACTGTTGAAGATTTGCTGACACGAAGCTTCCTTAATATCATGAAAGACAAGAAGATATCTAGCCAAGAAGCTCAACAAACCCCATAAAGGATAGATGCCAAAAGAAAGTCACCGAGACATATCATAATGAAACTTGCCAAAACCAAAGACAAATAAAGAATCCTGAGAATGGCTAGGGATAAACAAAGAGTCATTACAAAGGAGAGCCAATAAGACTAATCTCTGATTACTCAGCAGAAACCATGAAGGCAAGAAGACAATGGAATGACATATATGAAAACTTGAGGAAAAAAAATTGCCAGCCAAGAATTATATATCCAGGAAAATACCCTCTCATATATGACTGCAAAATTAGATCATTTCCAGATAAACAGAAATTAGAGGAATATGTGAAAACCAGACCAAAATGACAAGAAATATTAAAGGAAATCCTCTGGTTAGAGAAACAACCGTATCAGACAATAATCCAAGACAAGGACATAGGACAGATCAACCAGATACCAATTTAGGGAATTCACAGAAATAAAACAAAGCTTAAAGGCAAAAAAAAAAAAAAAAAAAAAATGGAGAGCCAGACATGTCAGTATGTAAAAAATGACAAAATCAAAACAAAAAAAGAGGAAAAGAACAGTGTAGTTATAGAACTTCCATATGGAGAGGAAGTAAATGCAATATCAAGAAAAGAAAGACTTGTTTAAACTCAGAAAACTAAAAGTAATCTTCAAGGTAACCACAAGCAAAGCTAACAAACAAACCCATCAAAATAAAAAGAAGGAACACATGTACAAAGAAAACACAAAATTAACAGTAATGAGAAAAAAAAGAAAAGAAAATCCATAAACAAAAAGAACTCAGCACAGAAAATTCAGTGGAACAAAGAAACCGTCAATGCCACAAAAAATAAAATGACAATAAACTCACACCTATCAATAATTACACTGACTGCAAATGGCCTAAATGCACCAATAAAGAGAAACAGAGTGGCAGGATGGATAAAAAAAAAACACAATCCACCTATATGTTGTCTACAAGACACAAACACATAAACTAAAACTCAAAGGATGGAAATATATATATCAAGCAATCAATAAGCAAAAAAGAACAGGAGCGGCAATATTAATCTCTGATAAAATAGACTTTAAAGCAAAATTCACCATAAAGGATAAGGAAGGACACTATATAATGATTAAAGGATCAATACAGCAGGAAGACATAACCATAATAAATACATCCACACCCAATGACAGGGCTCCAAAATACATAAAACAAACACTAACAGCATTGAAAAGAGACATAGACAGTACCCCAATAATAGAGGGAGGTTACAACATACCACTTTCAGTGAAGGACAGAACATCTAGAAAGAAACTCATTCCATAATCAACCAACTTGACCTCATAGCCATATACAGAATGTTCCCTCCAACAGCGACAAGGTATGCATTCTTTCCAATGCACATGGAACATTCTCCAGAATAGACCACATGTTATGCCACAGAAAAAAAAAAAAAAACCTTAATAAAATCCAAAGCATTAAAATAATGCAAGTATCTTTCTTGATTCAAATGCCATAAAACTAGAAATCAATAACAGAAACTGCAAGGAAAAAAATCAAATCCATGGAAACTGAAAAACATCTTGCATAAAAGCTACTGGGTAATAGAAGAAATCAAGGATGGAATAAAAAAAATCCATAGAATCCAATGAGAATGAAAATACATCTTACCAAAACATGTGTTACACAGCAAAAGCAGTGCTTAGAGGTCAATTATATCAACATATGCACTTATGCACATAACAAAAAAGAAGAAAGGGCCAAGATCAAAATATTAACCCCACAACTCAAACATGTAGAAAGAGAGCAGCAAAAGGAGCCTTCAGGTACCAGAAGACAGGAAAAATAAAGGTTAGAGCAGAAATAAATGATATAGAGAACAGAAGAACAGTAGACAGTATCACCAAGATCAACAAAGTTGGTCCTTTGAAAAAATCAACAAAAGTGACAAACCATTGGCCAAACTCACAAAAGAAAAACAGGAGAAGAAGCAAATAACCCAAAGAAGAAATCAGCTGAGTGATATCACAACAGACCCAACTGAAATAAAAAGGATTGTAACAGAACACTAAGAAAAATCTTATTCCAACGAATTTGCAAACTTAGAGGAAATGGGCAAACTTCTAGAAACACACTACCTACCTAAACTAACACAAACTGAGATAGAAAACTAAACAAAACTGTTACAAAAGATGAGACCGAAGAGATAAAATTAAAAAAAATAATAACTTTCCAACAAAAAAGCCAGCATAACCTTGATGCCAAAGGCAGGGAAACATACCACAAAAAGAAAGAAAGAAAGAAAGAAAACTACAGACCAATAGCCTTCAGGAACATAGACACAAAAATTCTCAACAAAATCCAAGCCAATAGAATTCTACAGCATATCCAAGGAAAAAAAAAAGAAATAAGGAAAAGGGGGACTCATACAAGTATGCAGGGATGGTTCAACATCAGAAAATCAGTCAACATAATCCACCACATAAATAAAACAAAAGAACCACATGACCTTATCAATCTAAACAGAAGAGACATTTGACAAAGTCTAACACCAATTCCTGATAAAAACTCTAAGCAAAATAGGAATAGAAGGGAAATCTCTCAACATAATAAAGGACATTTATACACAGCCAACAGCCAACATCATTCTAAATGGAGAGAGGCTGAAAGCATTCCCCATGAGGACAGGAGCCAAACAAGAATGGCCTTTATCACCACTTTTATTCAGCATTGTGCAGGAGGTCCTGGCTACAGCAATAAGGTAAGAAAAAGAAATGAAAGGCATCCAAATTGGTAAGGAAGAGGTAAAACTATCCCTAGTCGCAGAGGATAGGGTCTTATACAAAGAAAACTCCAAAGAATACCCAAGAAAGCTACTGGAATGAATAGGAGATTTCAGCAAAGTAGCAAGACACAAGATTAACACAAAAAATCAGGTGGATTCCTCTACACCAACAAAGACAAATTCAAAAAAGGAAATCACCAAATCAATACCATTTACAGCAGCCCCCAAGAAGACAGAGTACTTAGGAATAAATCTAACCAGAGATGGAAAAGACCTGTACAAAGAAAACTCTAAAATCCTACTGCAAGGAACCAAAAGAGACCTAAGTAAGTGGAAAAACATACCATGTTCATGGACAGCAAGACTCAACATTGTGAAAATATCAATTCTACCAAAAGCAGTCTACAAATACACTGCAATTCTGATCCAAATTTCAACAGTATTCTTTAACGAAATGCGAAAAAAAATCACCACATTTATATGGAATGGAAAGAGGTCCCAGATAAGTAAAACATTACTGAAGAGGAAGAACAAAGTGGGAGGCCCCATGCTACCTGATTTTCGAACCTATGATAAAGACGGTGGTCAAAACAGCCTGGTACTGGTACTGGTACAAGAACAGAGACATAGACAAATGTAACAGAACTGAGAATCTACCCCGAAATCCATCCGTCTGTGAGAAATTGATATTTGACAAAGGGCCAAAGTCCATTAAATAGGGAAAAGACAGTCTCTATAACAAATGGTGCTGGCATAACTGGATATCCATCTGTAAAAAATAAAATAAAATAAACAAGATCCTTACTTCACACCATACACAAAAACTAAACTCAACCACATCAGCCTGAGACCGGAAAAACTACATGATACCCATCTTACCACCAATCACTGCCCTGACAGGGAACACAACAGAGAATCCCTGATGGTACAGGAGAACAGTAGGATACAGATCTCAAATTCTCATAAAAAACCAGGCTTAACAGTCTGATGAGACCAGAGGAACCCTGGAGGTCATGGTCCCCAGCCTCTTTGTTAGCCCAAGACTGGAACCATTCCTGAAGACAACTCTTCAGACAGGGATTGGACTGGTCTACAAGATAGACAATACTGGTGAGGAATGAGCTCCTTGGATCAAGTAGAGACTCATGAGGCTACATGGGCAACTCCTGTCCATAGGCGAGGTGAGAAGGAAGAGGGGGACAGGAGCTGCTTGAATGGACACGGGGAATACAGGGAAGGAAGGAGGAATGTGCTGTCTCATTAGGGGGAGAGCAGCTAGGAGCACATAGCAAGGCGTGTACAACTTTTTGTATGAGAGACTGACTTGAATTGTAAACTTTCACTCAAAGCACAATTTAAAAAAAAACAACTAACTCCAAATGGATCAAAGACCTAAATATAAAATCTAAAAAGAAAAAGATCATGGAAGAAAAAATAGGGACAACATATGGCCTAAATAGTACACAAAACACAACTAACAGTGCATAAACACCAGAAGAGAAAATAGATAACTGGGATCTCCAAAAAATTAAATACTTATGCTCATCAGAAGAGTAAAAAGAGAACCTACAGACTGGGAAAATTTTTTGGCTACCACATATCCAACAAGGGCCTAATCTCTAAAATCTAGAAAATACTTCAACACCTTAATAACAAAAAGACAAATAATCCAGTTTAAAACTGGGCAAAGGATCTGAACAGATACTTCACCAAAGAAGACATTCAGGAAGATAACACACATGTGATGAAATGATTGTGATCATTAGCCATTAGAGAAACGCAAATCAAAACAACAACGACATACCATCTCACCCTGACAGTACTGGCACAAATCAAAAAACAACAGAAAATAACAAATGTTTGAATGAAAATTGGTACAACCACATTGGGAAACCATATGGCGCTTCCTTAAAAGGCTAGAATTACAAACACGATTAGATCCAGCAATCCCACTCATCCTCTCAGTCAGGGGACATCTAGGTCAATTGGCATAACATAGTTCAGAAAACATTCTGCATCCCATTTTGCTGAGTAACATCTGAGGTCTTAAAAGCTTGCAGCAGCCATCAAAAACACATCTATTGGTGCCATTCTGTCCAGAGTAAAGGAGAATAAAGACACAAGGAAAATATTAACTTAAAGGACTAAAGACCACAGAAACCAGAACCTCCACCAGCCTGATCCAGAAGAACTAGATGGTGCCCAGCTACCACCACAAATCACTCTGACAAGAATTACAACAGAGTCCCGGCCAGAACAGGAGAAAACTGTAGAACAGAATTCAAATTCATGAAAAAAGACCAGACTTAATGCTCTGACAGAGGCTGGAGGAAACCCAGAGACTATGGCCCCCTGACACTCTGCTGCCTCAGAACTGAATTCACTCCCGAAGCTCACTTTTCAGACAAAGATTAAACAGGCCTATAAAACAAACAATAACACACATGAGGAACATGCTTCTTAGTTCAATGAAATATGCAAGACCAAATGGACAACTCCTGCCCAAAAGCAAGACAAAAAGGCGGGAAGGGACACGAACTGAATAAATGGACACAGGGAACCCAGGTAGAAAGGCTGAGCTAGCTTTCACATTGTGGGGGTCACAATCAATGTCACAAAAGAATATGTGGATAAGTTTTTGAATGAGCAATTAACTTCAGCGGTAAACTTTCACCTCAAGCACAATGACGTTTAAAAAAAAAAAAAAACTGCTAAAGTTTAAAACTCCAGGGGAAAACAAACAAAAAAAAGGTTCGACATTTTTTACATGTATGAAAATGCTGTTTTCATTAATAAAAACAACTTTCATCTAAAACACAGATTGTGGAACCTGGAGGAAGTTTGCTTCCTTCCAATATTGGATGTGCCATTTTATAACATGATCTTGGGAAAGTCATTTAAACTACTCTAAGCCTCATTCCCTGGTCTGTAAAAAAAATAAAATAAATAAGGACAACAGCAGTACCTGCTTCATAAGGCACTGTAAAGATTAAATGGTATTAAACAACATTGTACACTGCTCACCATATGTAAGTGCTAAGTGAGTATCACTTACTTTGCTATTACATTCACTGATAAGATTACAAAAGATCTTGATTTTCTTTTTCCCTGGTGTTTTCCCCTAATATGCAATTAATACTAATCAGCAAGAGTTATAGTCTTAAGTCTTTCTAAAAGAAGAATATTCTCTGACATTGACCCCAAGGTGTTTTTGCTAGCGGAAAAATCTGAATGACATCCACAAAGTCAACCCTGAAGCCTCGATATGTAACAAGAAATCACTAATTCCCCTTAAGATTCAATTCCAAATGTTCCAACTGTTATTGCATCATTTTCAAACTGACCTTCTCCTGGGATGTTTTAGAATGTCTATGTATTAGTAATTCTAAAACAATCCTTGTGTGCTCCTAGGAGTTAAAATGCTCACTGCTAACCAAATGCTGGGAGGTTCCAGTCCATCCAGAAGAACTGTGGAAGAAAGACCTGGCAATCTACTTCCAAAAAATAAACCATGGCAAATCTTATGAAGCATGATTCTATTCTGACACGGGGTGGCCCTGAGTCTGAGTCAACTCAATGGCAACTGGTTTTATGAATTAGAAATATAATACAGAAAAGTCTTTGACTCGAAAATCTGCTAAAGGATGAGGGTGGACCTTGACCCCAGGCTCAGGTTTGGGTATAGGCTGCAGGTGCCTGGGGAGCACTGTGCTCTGGACGCGCAGAAGTAGGTGGCTGAGTCCCCAGGGTGAGCATCTGCGATATGCAGTGAGAAATGTTTCTCTTTGCTATTCAATAGAAGAGTGAGTCTTTGCTCTTGTTTCGTGTCATCACTTGAAAAAATATATATAAGAAGCTGAAGACCTTTTCCAGGTTCTTGTTTATACCAGAGGAAATACTTGGAAGTACTATCAGTATAAGTGCAGTTGAAAGCAGAGCTCTCTCCCTCCTGGACACTCAGCAAAGAAGGACTCTGCTCCACCTTCTCTCCGCTACCAATACCTGTACAAAAAGGAAACCTCAGACAAAGGAAAATGTCATCAGGTCACCATTCTCCAGAGTTTGCATTTCTTTTCCTACAGCAACTACTGGAAATCTGACAAGGCTGGTCTCCCACTCAGACTTCTAATGAGTATTTACTAAACCATCCCACTCCCCCAAAACCCTCAACTTACAGTCTAGCTGCAGCCACAAGAATATTAACAAAGGTCCAGTAAGTGTCTTCATTGTCCTCCCAATTGGGACCTGCAACCTCCAGACACGAGAGCTCCTTCTTTTATCACGTTACCTATATCCTTCCTCCAAAACACAGTAGTTTCCTAAGTCGCCTATAGAGGAATGTGCTGCTGCCTTTAGCCTACTCAGAGAAATCCACCAAAGGAACCTTTCAGATGTTCTGCATCAGCAGAGATGCTCTGCCATCTTGTGGTCAGATCCCCAACTGCTAAACCAGCTAGTCAAATCCTCTACTCTTACCTGATACAGCAGACACTGACACGCAAAGCAGCAATAGGTCAGATAAACTGGGTTCCAAGTGTGTTTTCAATCAGAAAGTATGTGGAATAGCAAGAAATAAACATAATAAAAACATAGGGTTCAGAATTCTATTTTCTCTCCTCAGCACACTCGGAGTCACTTTCAATTAATTGGAAAGAGTTGGATGTTTCCTATGTTTATTCAATATGGGCTTGCTCTACTTAAGAAAAATACCATGATTGACTCCGCTAAGCCATTGAGGAGTAAAGATTTCCTCCTCACCATCCTCTTTTTAAACTTGCCAGAGAATTATTATCTAAGTCATCTTGGTTTAGCTCTCACAGTGGAAAATTCTTTCTGAAGGTAACATTTTAGCACATAGATTGGTGTAAAAGAGAGAGGTCCACTGTATATGTCAGATTCACAACCTTGTAACATCTACTTCTTGCAGCCTGGACTTTCCCTGATCTTGCCATTCCCAGGAAACTGACAATGTTATGGGGCAAATTCCCCCTGAAAGTAGAGTTATCATTAATAATGTGGATGGAGTAAACATTTCAGGACCTTCACAAACTAATGTGGCATGACTAAAAAAGAAAAGAAAAAGCTGCAAACTTCCATGAGTAATGTACGAAGTGCAAGTCAAGGAAAATTAGAAGTTGTCAAAAATGAAATGGAATGCTTGAAGATCAAAATCCTAGGCATTAACGAGCTGAAATGGACTGGTATTAGCCATTCTGAATCTGACAATCACACGGTCCGCTATCCCAGGAATAATAAATTGAAGAGAAATGGCATCACGTTCATTGCCAAAAAGAACATTTCAAGATCTATCTTGATGTACAGTGCTGTCAATGACAGGATGTTATCCATAAGCGCACAAGGAACCAGTTAACTTGACTCATTCAAATTGACGCACCAACCACTAATGCCAAAGATGAAGAAATCGAAGATTTTTACCAACCTGGCATTTGAATGTGATCAAACATGCAATCAAGATACACTGATAATTACTGAGGATTGAAATGCAAAAGTGAGAAGCAAAGAAGGATCGGTAGTTGGAAAATATGGCCTTGGTGATAGAAATGGCACAGGAGATCTAATGATAGAATTTTGCAAGAACAATGAGTTATTCATTGGAAATACCTTTTTCAACAACATAAACGGTGAATACACATTTGGACCTCGCCAGATGGAATACACAGGAATCAAATTGACTACATCTTTAGAAGGAGATGATGGAGAAGCTCAATAGCATCATTCAGAATGAGGCCACCAGTTGACTGCAGAACGGACCATCATTACTCATGTGCAAATTCAAGTCGAAGCTGAAGAAAATTAAAATAAGTCCACGAGAGCCAAAGTATGACCTTGAGTTTAGAGACCCATCTGAATTTAGAGACCATTTCAAGAACAGATTTGAAACATTGAACACTAATGACGAAAGACCAAACAGGTTCTGGGAAGACATTAAAGACATCATACACATAGAAAGGAAAAGATTATTGAAAAGAAAGAAAAGACCAAAATGCATGTCAGAAGAGACCCTGAAACCTGCTTTTGAATGTAGAGTAGCTAAAGCAAATGGAAGAAATAATGAAGTAAAAGACCTGAACAGAAGATTTAGAACCACGACTCAAGAAGACAAAGTGAAGTATTTTAATGAAACGTGCAAAGACATGGAGTTAGAAGAACCAAAAGGGAAGAAGGCTCTCGGCATTTCTCAAGATGAAAGAACTGAAGAAAAAAAATTCAAGCCTCAGAGTTGCAATTTTGAAGGAATCTACAGGCAAAAAATTGAACAATGCAAGGAAGCATCAAAACAAGATGGAAGGAATACACTTTGAGTGCTACACTACTTAAAAGAGATGTCTTGGGACTAAACGAGGTAATATATGAAATGTACCTGACAACATTTCGAGTTCCCAGTATGTGCTTAATAAATGTTAATTCACTTACCTTGTCTCTTCTTTTGCTCACATTCTCCCAAACCTCATCAGACATGAGCGCATGTACATGTTCGTGTGGACACACAACACATATCCACAGTCGCATAAACACATGAACACACATATAGCTTCATCTGTTGGAGTGACCTAAGGTAAACTATACCCAAGAATGCTGTTTCCATCCCTCCACTCATACTTCAGAGGCTCTGGAAACAACAAAAGGCCTTCCTCCTTGATGAGCTTTAAGGTGTGAACACATTGTTATAAAACTCATCAGATCTTCCTCTGAAGATGAAGATCATCATCTCAAGCACTGATGACATGTGAGACACGGAGCTCCTTTCCAGAGGCACATTAAGTGGAGTCCCATGGGACTGCAAACAGTTAATGTGCTTAGCTGCTAACCGAAAGGTTGGAGAGTCAAGTATGCTCAGATGTGCCTTGGAAGAAAGGTCTGGCAATCTCCTTCTGAAAAATCAACCACTGAAAACCATATGGAGCACAGTTCTACTCTGATACATATGGGGTCACTGTGAGTCTGAGCCAACTCAGTAGCAACTGGTAGCTGATTATTAAGTGTAAAGAACTTCACAACCTGGAAAGCCTGGAAGGAGGTAGATGAGATTAAAACTGGTACAGAAAAAGATCTTCCTCAAAAAGTCTGCTTGCTTTGTGGCTCCTTGTTTCACTACTCCATAGTACCATTCATACAGCATCTCCCGCTAGAGACCAAATCCAGTGAAGTTTAAATGCTTAAAAAGAAGAGCAAAAATGGGGGATGTTACCTTATTGGATATTGTCTCAGTTCAAGTTCCCTAGAACACAGTGCCTGAGGCAAAAGCTTTATAAGGCATTTTCCTGTCTTGCCTTATGACCAAAAACCCACTGCCGTCGAGTCGATTCCGACTCATGGCAACCCTATAGGACAGAGTAGAACTGCCCCATAGAGTTTCCAAGGAGCACACATTATTGGTCTCCCCTTCAATTATCTCATTGACTTCAGTGTCTTTTGCCAACTCCTCCTTCTCTGCTAAACCTCAAACAAGAGCCCATGAGCTCTGTTCAGTCAATTCAGATGGCTTTGATATCATTCATAAGCCAGCCATGTCCTTGCTGAGGTCCAAGCTTAATATCCAACTGCCAGGTCAACATCTTCACTTGGACCTCCTAAACACATCTCAGACTTAACATGTCCAAAACAATTCTCTTATCTGCCTACTATAATCACAAACATTTTCCAAGTTCAGAATTCTTCACCTTGTTAGAGACACCAACTTTCATGCAACTTCATAAGCCAAAATCCTAAAATTCACCCTTGATTTTCCTCTTTTTCTCATCCCCACATTCAAGCCATCAGCCGGTCTTGTTCTTTCACCTATACAATGTATCTTAATTCATGCACTTCCCTTCCTTCCCACTCCTGCCACCTTAGTCCATGCCTTATCAAGTCTTGTTGGGTCCCCTACAAGATCTTCCTCTGTAACTTTTATGATCCAGTCTTGTCCCCCAACTCCCCACTCATCCATGAGTCATTCTCCATAGCCTCAAGCACGGTCCTTCTAAAATTAGGTTAGGTTCGATATCCCTATTTAAAACCCTTTAAATGCTTCCTGTTACACATGGAATAAAATCTGAACCTAACAATGACAGTACAAGGCTACATAGGATGTGGTGCCTGCCTATCTTTTGTCATGATCACCCACTACCCTCCTCACTACCTTCTAAGAACACCAGCCTTCTGTCACAAACACACCTTCTGCATAATGACCGTGGTTGCATGCTGAGAACTCTTCCTTACCCCAGTCTTAGCACAGTTGATCTGTTTTTGTCATTCAAGACTCAGCTCAAATGTCACCACTCCAGAAAACCTCCATGAATACTGTGATTCTCATTCACATTACCCTATTTTATTTTCTCAATAGCACTTATATTTTGAAATCATTTGTTCATTTCCTTATGCTCTCCACCCACAAGAGGTTAAATATTCTGTAACAGCAGAAAACTTATCTATATTGCAGAATATGATAACTTCAACCACTAACCAGTGCCTAGTATAGTAAAAAAAAAAAAAAAGAAAAAAAAATTTTTTTTTTGTAAGGTAAATATTTGTTGCACGAATGAATGCCTAAAAAAACTCCAAGTAAAATAATATTGGCCACTTCTCTACTAAATCGAAGAAAGCACATCCTCAGTGGCCTGGTAGGGTGTGAGTCTGCAGTTGAATCATGTGGCAGTCCTGGCCACTTTTGTCTTCTGGCCTGTCCTGCCTGGGACACTGTCACCTACTGGAGGCAGTAGTGAAGGAATCCACAAATCTGAGGACAATGGTGAATATCATACACATTAAGGTTGTTGTGATTTTGTGCTGTCAATTCTGACTCACAGCAACCTGACAGGACAGAGCAGAACAGCCCCTATAGGGTTTTCTAGTTTTTTTTTTTTTAGTCATTAAAGGAGCAGATCACCAGGTCTTCTCTCCCACAGAGCAGCTAGTGGGTTCAAACTACCAACCTTCCATTTAGTACCCAAGGTCTTAACCATTGCGGTACCAGGGCTCTTTCATGTAGGTTGTAGGCAGCCTCAAACGTTCTTTTCCTTAAAAGTCACTGTTTAGAAACTATCAACCTATGTTTCTTGAGTCATTGCTTAAATGAAAACATTGTGTATATTTATCCCTATATATAATTACCCTCCTGAGGAAGGAGAACATTGCACTGTTTAATATTGTGGACTCAGAGGCAGGGCCAAGATGGCTGAAGAGTCAAATGCTTTGTGTTGTCCCTCTTACAACAAAGACCCGAAAAAACAAGTGAATTGGATATATGCAACAATCTAAGAATCTTAATCATCAAAGACAAAGCTGAAGAATCAATCTCAGTGACAGGTAGAAGGAAAGACAATGCAGAAACAGCAGATATGGGGAATTATGGATTGCCTATGTCCTGCCAGCTGAACCTGCACCAAACCAAAAAACCAAACCCACTGCCATCGAGTCGATTCCAACTCAAAGAGACCCTATAAGAAAGAGGAGAACTGCCCTGTAGAGTTTCCAAGGAGCGCCTGGAGGATTCGAACTGCCAACTTTTTGGTTAGCAGCCGTAGCATTTTACCACTCTTCCACTAGGGTTTGAGCAGACATAATGAGGCAAGCAGCAGCATCCTAAGAGAAAACCCACCCCATCTGGTTCAGCTAAGCAGCCGCAAATCTGCACGCAGTTCCGGAACCAAACAGGACCAATATCAGACCTGCAAAAGGTAATTGCAAGCTCACAACCCACCACAACTGCCATACCTCTTTCTCCACCAGAGCATCATGGCCAAGGAGCACTCCCTCTCCTCACCCAATACCCTATCCATTCTGGCACTGGGTGCCCCAAAACCAACTGTAATATCCTACCCCACTACGCACTCTAAAGGACAGGAAGACACCTTCCACATGGGCACCTGGGGCAGCACAGAGTCCCTTGCTTTGTCCCCAGTATTGCTCCCCCAATGCAACCAGAGACCTGTGCCTGCTCTGAACACTACCATGCAGCCCTGCCCACCCAAGACTGTAGGTTAGAGTCTCCAGACCATGCACTCAGTTACTGACAACCCATATACCTGCACCCAAAAAACTGGTAAGTGGTGGACCACACACACAACACCCAACCCAATGACCAGGGATAAGACCCCCAGCACCCATGACCAGGTGACCAGTATGACAGACACAACACCTCATCAAAAATGCCACCTACATCTTCAGCAACCCCATAAGAACATTAAACAGACACCTGGGTTCGCATACCTAGTATCTACTCCAACCCCCGGGACACAGGAGGCGAGAGCTTCGACATAGCCAGTTCAACCAGATTAGCACACACACCCAGCCTACTGGACATATCAAAACAAAGCATAACAAAACAAACATTCAGCATGCAGTAAACTAAAATACAATAAACACAATAACTTATTGATGCCTCGGAGACATCAATCAATATCACATCACACAAAGTAGGACAAAATGGCTGCTACAACAAGTAACCAAAATAAAGAACCAGAAAAACATCCAGAGGAAGATAAGGCAATGGAACTATCCGATAAAGAATTCAAAAGACTAATATATAGAGCTCTCCAAGAGATCAAAAAAGGACATCAGGCAAGACACAGACAAAACCAAGGGACACACAGACAAAGCAAGAGAAGAGCCCAGGAAAACAATACAAGAAGAAAACAACAGAAAAAACAGGATGCTAGGAACCATACAAATCCAGCAACTAGAAATCCAAAAGATTAACAATAAAATTTCAAGATTAGACAACTCAATAGAAGGTCATAGAAGCAGAATTGAGAAAGTGGAGGTCAGAATTGGTGAGATTGAAGATAAACCCCTTGACATCAATTTGTTTGAGGAAAAGTCAGAAAAAAGAATAAAGAAAGCCTAAGAATTATGTGGGATACTATCAAGAGGAAAAATCTACAAGTGATCAGAGCACAAAAACAGGGAGGGTGACAGAAAACACAGAGAGAATTGTGAAGATTTGCCGGCAGGAAACTTCCGTGATATCATGAAAGATGAGACGATATCTATCCAAAAACCTCAAAGTAACCAATATAGGATAGACCCCAAAAGAAAGTCAACACGACATATTATACTCACGCTTGCCAAAAATTAAAGACAAAGAATCCTGAGAGTGGCTAGGCATGAAAGTCACCTACAAAGGAGAACCAATAAGACTAAACTCTGATTACTCAGCAGAAACCATACAGGCAAGAAAGCCATGGGATGACACATATAAAGCCTTGAAGGAAAAAACTGCCATCCAAGAATTATATATCCAGCAAAACTGTCTCTCAAATATGATAATGAAATTAGGGCATTTCCACTTAAACAGAAATTAAGGGAATATGTAAAAACCAGGCCAAAATTACAAGTAATATTAAAGGAAGACCTCCACTTAGAGAACCAGCCACGTAGGACAACCAACCAACACTAGGACAAAGGACAAATCAACCAGAAACCAACTCAGGGAATTCACAAAAATAAAACAAAGCTAAAAGGCTAAATCGAGGGAATCAGAAACATCAATATGTAAAAGATGACAACATCAAAACAAAAAAAGGGAATAAATGTTGTAGTCAGAGACCATCCATATGGACAGGAAGTCAATGAGATAAGTAGAAATAAAAGACTGGTTTAAGCTTAGAAAAATAAAGGTAAATTTCAAGGTAACCACAAATGAAGCTAACAAACCAAACCATCAAAATAAAAAAGAAGAAAACATAAAGGCTCAGCAAACACAAAATCAACCATAATGAAAGAAATGAAGAGAAAATCCATAAACAAAAAGAACTTAGCACACAAAATTAAGTGGAACAAATAAACTATCAACATGATCAAAAAAAAAAAAATGACAGCAGTAAACTCGTACCTATCAATAATTACACTCACTAGAAATGTAATTGTAGAAATGGCCTAAATGCAACAGTGAAGAGACACAGAGTAGCAGAATGGGTTAAAAACATGGTCCGTCTATATGCTATCTACAAGAGACATGACTTAGACACAAAGACACAGACAAACTAAAACTCAAAGGATGCAAAAAAATATATCAAGCAAACAATAACCAAAAAAAGAGTACAAGTGGCAATTTTAATCTCCAATGAAATAGACTTTAAAGCAAAATCCACCTTAAAGAATAAGGAAGGACACTATATAATGATTAAGGGGTCAAGAGGACATAACCATAATGAACATATACACACCCCATGACAGGGCTCCAAAATATATAAAAGAAACTCAAACAGCATTGAAAAGAGAAATAAACAGTTCCACAATAACAGTGGGAGAATTCAACACACCACTCTCAGTGAAGGACAGTACGTCCAGAAAGAAACTCAATAAAGACACAGAAGATCTAAATGTCACAATCTAACAACTCAACCTCATAGACATATACAGAACACTCCACCCAACAGCAGCAAAGTATACACTCCTTTCCAATGCACAGGGACCATTCTTCAGAAGACACCACATGTTAGGCCACAAAGAAAGTCTTAACTAAAACCAAAACATCAAAATAATACAAAGCAATGTCTCTAATCACAATGCCATAAGAGTAGAAATCAATAACAGAAACAACAAGGGAAAAAAGTCAAATACATGGAAACTGAACAACACTTTGCTTAAAAACTAATGAGAAATAAAAGAAATCAAGGATGGAATAAAAAAATTAATTGACTCAAATGAGAATGAAAACACATCCTACCAAAAGCTTTGAAACAGCAAAAGCTGTGCTTAGACAGCAATTTACAGCAATAAACACATACATCAAAAAAGAAGGGTCAAAATCAAAACACTAACCCTACAACTCAAACACACAGAAAGAGAGAAGCGAAAGGAGCCCTTGGGCACCAGAATAAAGGAAATAACAAAGGAAATAAATGGAATAGAGAATAGAAAAACAATAAAAAGAATCTACAAGACCAAAACATGGTTCCTTGAAAACATCAACAAAATCAACAAACCGTTGGCCAAACTGACAAAAAAAAAGAAAGAGAGAGAGGAATCAAATAACCCAAAAAAGAAATTAGATGGGTGATATCACAACAGACCCAATTGAAATAAAAAGGATCATAATGGAATACTACAAAAAATTGTACTCCAACAAATTTGGAAACCTAGAGGAAATGGATAAATTTCTAGAAACACACTATCTACCTACTAACACAAACTGATGTAGAAAAACTAAACAGACCTGTAACAAAAGAAGAGATTGAAGAGGTAATATAAATAAATAAATAAATAACCCCAGGCACAGATGGCTTCATTGGAGAATTCTGCCAAACTTTCAGAGAAGAACTCACACAAGTACTACTCAAATTATTCCAGAGCATAGAAAAAGAAGGAATACACTCGAATTTGTTATATGAAGCCAGCAATAACCTGGTACCAAAGCCAGGCAAACACACCACACACACACACACACACACACACAAAGAAAAATACAGACCAAAGTCCCTCATGAACAAAAACACAAAAATTTTCAAGAAAATTCTACCCAATAAAATTCAACAGCGGATCAAAAAAATAATACATCATGACCGGGTGGGGTTCATATCAGGTATGCAGGGTTAGTTCAACATTTTTTAAATCAATCAATGTCATCCACCACATAAATAAAATAAAAGAATCACATGATCATATCAATTCACACAGAAAAGACATTTGACAAAGTCCAACACCTACTCCTGATAAAAACTCTAAGCAAAATAGGAATAGAAGGGAAATTCCTGGATGTAATGAGGGCATTTATACAAAACTAACATCATTCTTAATGGAGACTGAAAGAATTCCCCTTGACAACAGGAACCAGAAAAGGATGCCTTTTACTCAACATCATGCTGGAAGATCTAGCCAGAGCAATAACGTAAGGAAAAGAAATAAAGGAAATGCAAGTGGGTAAGGAAGAGGTAAAAACTATCCTTATTCACACCTGATATGATATTATACACAGAAAATTCCAAAAAATCTATTTAAAAAGTTACTGAAACTAATAGATTTCAGCAAAGTGGCAGGATACAAGATTAACATACAAAAATCAGTAGGACTCCTCTATATCAACGAAGACTTTAAAAACAAAATCACCAAATTAATCTCATTTACTATACCCCACCAAGAAGATAAAATACTTAGGAATAAATCTAACCAGGGGTGTAAAAGACCTATACAAAGAACACTACAAAACACTACCACAAGACACCAAAAGAGATCTATGTAAGTGGAAAAACTTACCATGCTCACGGATAGGAAGGCTCAACATTGTGAAAATGTGAATTCTACACAAAGAGCTCAGCAGATACAATGCAACCCGGATCCACATTCCAGCAGCATTTTTTTAACGAGATACCAAAATAAATCACCAACTTTATATGGAAAGAAAAGAGGCCCCTCAAGGGTTTGGGGACCATGATCTCAGGAGACATCTAAGTCAATTGGCATAATAAAGTCTATTAAGAAAACATTCTGCATCCCCCTTTGAAGAGTGGCGTCTGGGGTCTTAAAGGCTAGCAAGTGGCCATCTAAGATCCATCAATTGGTCTCAACCCACCTGGATCAAAGGACAATGAAGAACACCAAGGACACAAGGTAATTATGAGCCCAAGGGACGGAAAGGGCCACATGAACCACAGACTACATCATCCTGAGACTAGAAGAACTAGATGGTGCCCGGCTACAACCGATGACTGCCCTGACAGGGAACACAACAGAGAACCCCTGAGGGAGCAGGAGAGCAGTGGGATGCAGACCCCAAATTCTCATAAAAAGACCAGACTTAATGGTCTGAATGAGACTGGAAGGACCCCAGGGGTCATGGCCCCCAGACCTTCTGTTGACCCTGGACAGGAACCATTCCCAAAGCCAACTCTTCAGACATGGATTGGACTGGACAATGGGTTGGAGAGGGATGCTGGTGAGGAGTGAGCTTCTTGGATCAGGTGGACACTTGAGACTATGCTGGTATCTCCTGCCTGGAGGGGAGATGAGAGGGTAGAGGGGGTTAGAAGCTGGCGAAATGGACACAAAAAGAGAGAGTGGAGGGAGAGAGCAGGCTGTCTCACTAGGGCGAGAGTAATTGGGAGTATGTAACAAGGTGTATTTAAGTTTTTGTGTGAGAGACTGACTTGATCTGTAAACTTTCACTTAAATCACAATAAAAATTATTTAAAAAAAAAAAAAAAGGGAAGAGTCCCCAGATAAATAAAGCATTACTGACAAAATAGAGCAAAGTGAGAGGCCTCACACTACCTGATTTTAGAACCCATTATATACCCATGTTAGTCAAAACAGCCTGGTACTGGTACAAAAACAGACACAGAGATGAATGGAACAGAATTGAGTACCCAGACATAAATCCATCCA
This sequence comes from Elephas maximus indicus, assembly GCF_024166365.1. Classification (NCBI taxonomy): domain Eukaryota; kingdom Metazoa; phylum Chordata; class Mammalia; order Proboscidea; family Elephantidae; genus Elephas; species Elephas maximus. Next base: position 32,144,982 of record NC_064828.1, on the reverse strand, counting down.
TCTATCAGCAGTTGATATTTGACAAATGGGGAAAAGACAATCTCTTGAACAAATGATGCTGGCCTAACTGGATATCCAGCTGTAAAAAAATGGAACAAGAACTATACCTCACACCATTAACAAAAGCTAGCTCAAAATGGATCAAAGACCTAAAAATATAATCTAAAATGAGAAAGATCATGGAGGGAAAAATATGGACAACATTATGAGCCCTAATATGCTGCATAATTAATATACAAACCATAACTAATAATGTACAAACACCAGAAGAGAAACTAGATAACTGGGAGCTCCTAAAAATTAAACACCTCTACCAAAAGACATCACTGGAAGAGTGAAAATAGAACTACAGACTGGGAAAAAAAAGAAACTTTGGCTGCCACATATTCAACAATACTCTAATCTCTAAAATCTACAAAATACTACAATACCTCCATAACAAAAAGGCAAATAATCCAAATTAAACTCTGCAAAGGATATTAATGGACACTTCACCAAAAATTTCAGGCACCTAACAGGCACATGAGGAAATGTTTGTGATCGTTAGCCATGAGAAAAATGCAAATCAAAACTATAATGAGATACCATCTCACCCCAACAATACTGACGCTACTCAAATAAAAAATGTTGAAGAGGTTTTGGGGAGATTGGAAATTTTATGCACTGCTGGGGGGAAGGAAAAACTCTGTAACCACTTTGGAAGACAATCTGGGGCTTCCTTAAAAGCCTACAGGTAGAAGTACTATATGATTCAGCAATCCCACCTCTCGGAATATAACCTAGAGAAATAAGAGCCATCAGAGAATAGACGTATGCACAACCACATTCCTTGCAGCACTATCCACAATAGCAAACTGATGGAAACAAATGAAATGCCCATCAACAAATAAACGGATAAACAAATTATGGTACATACGCACAACGGAATACTATGCAACAATAAAGCACAGTAATGAATCCTCAAAACATCTCACAACATGGATGAATCTGGAGAGCATTATACTGAGTGAAATAACTGAGTCACGAAATGACAATATTGTATGAGAACACTATTTTAAGAACTCAAAAAAAGGTTTACACACAGAAACAAGCACTCCTTCATGGTTACAGGGGTGGATAGGGATGCGAACGGGAGATCACTAACTAGATAGTAGACAAGTGTCAACTTCAGAGATGGGAAGGACAACACAGAATACAGGGGAAGGCAGCACAACTGGACCAAAACAAAA